>NC_060275.1:97920193-98222625 GCF_021613505.1 Equus quagga
CTTTTCATTCTAATATTGTTTATTTTTGGCTAACTTTTACATTTTGTTCTATTTTCATTTTGTCTTTTTCTTCATGAATTTTTCCAGAATTGCATTTTTTTTTTTTGTTAGTCCATTTAGGCAATAAACCTTTGGCTGGGCAGGTCCTATTTATTAACACTTCGTGTATGTGCGTGTGTGTGTGTGAGGAAGACTGGCCGTGAGCTAACATCTGTTGCCAATCTTCCTCTTTTTGCTTGAGGAAGATTGTCACTGTGCTAACATCTGTTGCCAATCTTCCTCTTTTTGCTTGAGGAGGATTGTCACTGTGCTAACATCTGTGCCAGTCTTCCTCTATTTTGTGTGTGGGATGCCACCACAGCATGGCTTGACAAGCAGTGCTAGGTCTGTGCCCAGGAGCCAAACTTGTGAAGCCTGGGCTGCTGAAGCAGAGCACATGAACTTAACCACTATAGCACCAGGCCAGCTCGTTATTAATACTTTAAAAAAAATTATTTATTTTCTGTTTGGATCTTTATTTCCCAAAATATATGAAATAAATGGGCTTGCTTTAAAGAGCATTACCTAGTCAGGAGATAAGATACAGTCGTGATGATAAAAGTATATCCTAAGAGCCACATCAATACTTCAGGCATTGTTGCTGTTGGACAGATTGTCAACTCAGCATAATTTTTGCTAATATGGACCTTTCCTGATGCAGTATAATTGACAGAAAAATTGTGTAAAAAAATTGTAGGAAACGCCATGCTTGAGACAAATTCCTGTTTATGAATCACAGCTAGGATTCGTTTTAGAGACAAGCAGTCAGAGTAGAAGATCAGGCTACAAAAGCTGTGACCAGATGGGTTGGTCTGCTGTAGGAGTTTCATTTTTTTGTAAAGAAAAGGGCTAGGATGAGAGAAGAGCGCTGATGTGAGGAGGAAGTGATGGAAGCTACTCGTGGTGATGAAAGAGTCAAGGAAATGAAAAGAAAGAGAGACAGAGTTTAAACAGTTGCCCAGAGGCGTGAGAGATTTTGGAGAGTATCAGAGGCAGTAGCCAAGTGGGGAACATATAATTCTTCTAAATGAAGCCACTCAGCTTCATATTACTGCTGCTATGTGTGAGTAATAGCCTGGTATTGCCAATTATTTTAATTTTCCAATAAATTTTTGATGTGTCATATTCTGAATTTTAAAATATGGTGGGAGCCAAACTAAACATGTCTATGGACCAATTGTGTCCATGCAAGTCCCTGAAAGTCTTATGCATCCAGTAATCTCTGTCATTTGAAATCAACACTAAAATTTTATTACTGTGCATTTGAATTTGAGATATGATATATTGTCAATAAAAAAAGATAGTGCAAGCAAAATGAAGATGTATCCTGTTTTGTTACAAAAATACTTTTATTTCCTGTCATTTATCTGAAGGCCAGAGATTAAAATAAATGCATTCTTCTACTTGAATATTTTACACTAGACAGAAACTTTATTTGTATTTATAATACACTTTTCAGATTGTTTTTTTAGATATTGAAAGGGCTACAGATACAATTTATTGATACTAACTGTATTTTAGCTATCGTTAATAAACTCATTGCTCATTAGACAGTTTGTTTATTCTCATCAAGTTCTTGGGATCATTCGTTCACAGATATGCCCTGAGTTCCTACCAAGTAAAAAGCTCTATTCTAGACTCTGGAATACAGTAGTAAATGAAACATACAAAAGCTTGCCTGTAATAGAACTTATTAGTGGAAGAAACTGAGACTAAACATGATAGGTAAAATATAAAGCCAGTTACGTTGTGATGTGTGTGTGTGCATGTGTGCATGTGTGTGAGGCAAAGGGGAATTTAATTGTTGTGAGAAGAGAAGGAGAGGAGAGCAAGTTATGAAACTTGAACTAAAGGGGACAGGGAAGATCCCAATGAGGAGCTGCTTCTAGTAAAAACCCAAAGTAAGTGAGATAAACATCTTAAGATATCTGGCAGAAGAATATTCTAGACTGATATTTCTCAAGATTTACCTTTAATTATTATCTATCCACTTAGGAGCCTTTTTAAGCATTCCTTAATTGCACCCCTATCTGAAATTAAATCCTAACAAATAAAAATTTGACTGGTAGGGTAGAACCTTGGAGGGCCAAAAACAATGTTTATATCTAAGACGTTTTGCCTCTCAGGAATCCCTTTTTGCTCTCTTGGGGGTGATTGACCAGGTTAAGATGTGTTTTCTGTGGGGCCAGCCCTGTGGCCAAGTGGTTAAGTTCACATGCTCTGCTTTGGTGGCCTAGGATTCTCCAGTCCAGATCCTGGGCATGCATCTACACACCGCTCATCAAACCATGCTGTGACAGCATCCCACGTAGAAGAATGACCTCAAACTAGGATATACAACTATGTACGGGGGCTTTGGGGAGAGAAAAACAAAAAAGAATGTGTTTTCTAGACTTAGAGACAACAATTGCAAAGATTCAAAATCTCTCACTGGGAATGTGTGCATGTCTAGGAACAGCAAGAAGGTTAGTGCCTGAGTCAGAGAGAACTAGTGAAAGAACAGTAGAAAGATAAAAGAATAGAGAAATCACAGAAGACCTCATCAGTCAAAATCTCGACTTTGACATTGTCAGAATGGTACCAGCCCTAATCTCAGTTCCCTTCCATTAAACCCAGCATATATGGGGTTAAAACCAAAAGCACCCATCATCCCCTTTTCCTGCTTCTTTAGTTACATTCATGTGTAAATATCAGTTTCTTTAACCTTTGCATCTCTGAGCTTCATGAGGCAAATACAAGTTACAAATTGTTAAAAGGCCTCAGTTGGGCTCATATTAAAGTTTTGGCTGATTATGGCTCCTTGAAGATTTTTACAGGGAAACTGATAACCAGAGAATATCAAGAAGCTGAAGCTTCCCAGACCCCACCCCCGGGCTTCCTGGCGCCAGAATCCACCATCCATCACAGAGGCAGAAAACTAAGAACAGCCACCTGCGGATTCCCTTATTTGCCACCCCCTTCCTGGAAGCAGCTTCACAAGGCCAAATGCAGGATGGTGGGAAGGAACCAAACTGCAATGCCACATGCTCCCCATCTGCTGCCTAAAGCCTCAAGTAAAACCCCTACCTTTTCCCCTTCAATGAGGTGGATTTAAGTTTTAGCTCCCATATCCTTGTCTGGCTGCCTTTCAATAATAATAAAAGCTCCATTCCTTGCTGTAAGCCCGGCATCCCAGTTTTTTTTTATTTTTAGCCCCTCTTGTGTGGTGAGTAAAAGGCGCCTGTGTTTGTGGCCAGTAACAAGAACACTTTAAGCAGGGGAGCAATATGGTCTAATTTAAGGTTTGATAGGTCACTCTGGCGCTCTGCTGAGTGTAGTGGAAAAGAGAGCAGACGCTAGGAGATCATTTAGACAACTTTTGCAATCAGGCCTGGCTACATAATTTTGAGAGCCTAGTGCAAAATGTAAACATTAGGCTCCAATTAAAAAAATATTAAGAATTTCAAGGAACCAAGAGCAGAGCATTAAACTAATAGTTTGCCCTTCCATTCATGGGAACCTACTACACAGGTTGTGCACATGTGAAGCTGGTCCTGTTTGCAATAATTCTTGGATCAGGGTGATGACATTGGTGGTGATGAGGAGATTAAAAGTTGGATATTGAAGGCATAACAGACAGAATGTCTTCACAATGTGGATAAGGGATGTTATAGAAAGGGAGGAGACAAGCACAAACTTAGGTTTTGTCTTAAGCAGTTAAAAGAATGACATAGACCTGAAGTAAAGAAGACAGCAAGGGAACTGGCTTGAGAGGTTTGCTTGTGTTATTGTCTTCATTCTTGTTATTTCATATAAGATATTATTTATGAATTATAACACTTTATATTCCTTATCTGTATTTTCATTATTAACTCATCTTGAGTTATTTTAATTTAAAAAATTGATGCCAGAAATATTGCATTTATTTGAATAACAAAACTTTCTACAATTTTGCAGACTATTCATTTTTTGAGTTTAAGTCAATTTCAATGATTTTTAAAGGAAATGTATTCATAGTTGTCATATAAATATATACACACACTTTCACATGTTCATTGGGTGCATGCTTGCATTTATTCTACGTTGAGTGTCTTTGGGATTGACAATTACCTCATTCACTTGAAAGGACTTATTGATAACTCAAACTAAATGTCAATGTTCAGTTAAAATAATTTATATCTAAATTTTTAAACCTCAGACTTATTAAATGACTTATAGGTCACCTTTTCACCTTCGTTTTTACTTATTGAGTGATTACAAAATTATCAAGTTCTTGAATTAAAAAAAATCATAAACAGCACAACATATTTTGAGTTAGAAATTGATAAGACTTCCTATGTAGAAAGCTTATTATTTTTTAACGACCACATTTGGTAGTCCCTATTAAGCTTTAAAATATGCACATTGTATTCACACCACCAAGTGAATTTCTCCATGGCTACCCCTGTTTCTTAACAGCATTCCTTCCTTCCTTCCTTATGTTGACTTTTTGTTCTCTAATTTAAAATGCTCCAAGGACACAGATGTCAAGTAAATTGCCTGTAATTGCATTCACACTTGTTATTAAATTCAATTAATAAGTATACTCTAAATATATATGAAAATGAAAGCATGCATTCAGGCTTTAATTTTTGTGCTAATCTTTTGCTTATTTTCTAATCAATGCTGAAAAAAGCCTTAAGATGCTCTTTAGCTTCAGCTCTGGAGGTCAACAAGGACAGCAAGAGCAGACGGCTGATAAAATGGGGCTAAGAGGCAAAGCGGGCCACTGTGATTATTTCCTCAGTGTCTGTTTTGCAGAAAGATCTTGTTATCACAAAACTCAAGAAGATTATAAAGGTTATTTTTCAACGTAGGGGATGTATTAAAAAAAAAAACTCCTCAATCATGCTGTCAAAGATTTCTGTAGTTGAAAGCAGAATTTATATTAGAAAACATATTTCTCTTCTATATCTGATAAAACCGAAAATTCAAAATTCGTAATTAAATTTGGGTTTCCTAAATTTTATGGAGCCAAACGACTAAAGATTCTAAAATACTGTGTAAGATGTGTAATTATTTGCAAAAGTAATGAAATAAAGTAAGAAGGAAGATACCATAGCACAGAAACTATAACTGAATGGAGAATTAGGCTTGTGTTTTGTACTATTTTAATTTCTAATTAAAATTATTAATTTCTAATTATTAATAATTTGGTTCAGTCACAGATGTGTAATTCTAAATATAAAATATGTATTTACTACTATAAAGTATTTATCTGAATCTATCTCTCCTTGTAATAAAAGATATTTAAAATATTTGAGGATATTTTACAATGTAATTGTGTGTGTGTGTGTGTGCATTTTAAAGGAGAAAGGCATAAAAAGTGTTGAGATGACAATAGTGTTATAAGCAACTCTGAATTTCAGATAAGCGCTTCTCATATTACCTTTGCAGGTAATAATTCAAAGTTTATTTGCATTTTTTTTCCTGTTTATGATTATGCTTTATGGTTCTAAACTGTTGCCAAAAAAAAACCATAAGGAGTAATTTATTGATGAATTTTAGTGTAGTGAAAATGGTGAAAATCAAAAGCAAAGAAGGGCACTTAACATTTATCTTCTAACATTTTTGTAAAAAAATTTACTGATCGAACTATCTATAAACAATTCTTCTTTGAAACATTAAGTTCTACATCACATGCAAATTAGAGGTGCTGATTACGTATTTGGATTACAATATTTTTGAAGGAGCACAGTAAGTGACAAATAGCTACCATTTGACAATGTTTGTAACTTAGATATGTTCATATTCAGTCAAGAATTTCAAGCAATGCAGAATTTTATAATAAAGTGAATTATACATATTTCATAATTACATGTACACGCAAAATACATAAGATTAATAAAGAGACCCCAAATATTATTTGAAAATAAAAAATTGTTCCAAGATTATCTGATAAAGTAACTGTGATATTAATGTTTTATTTATTGCTGATATTTCTGTATTTTTACATCCATACTCAATTTAGAATTGTGAGGGTTGTATCATATTCATCGTGGATAGAAGAGATATTCCAGTTCTTCAAGTGGTGTAATTTTCTGTTATTATCGGAAGTATAACATGAGTTTCACTGATGTAAAGATCCCAAAATAGCATAATGTACAATGCCTTCTATAATATGAGTACGCAAGATAAACTACTTTTTCTGGAACAAGTTAACCTGGGTTTTTTCTTGTTTCTACACTGAATGCTAGCTGGAAATTTAGAACTGAATAATTTAGCAAATATTTAGAAGAATTACATGCCATGCATTATGTTAGATGCTGAATAAGACACGTAATGTTTCCATCCGAGTTTGAATTCTTGTGGCGACTCATACTTTGAAATAATTATTTACAAGTGTGCTCACTGTTACCGAAGAGAAGAATACTAACTTGAATTAGAAAAACCCAGAGGAATGGATCCTCAATATGGCTTAAGGCAAGGAGACTGTACATCCAAGTTTACCTGGAACAGGTCAGTTTATGCCCCTTATCCAGATGTAATTATTAATAATGGGCCTTTTCTTTCTCAAAATTCTGACTGTTTAAATAATAAATGATATAGTCACACTACTTAAGACTATCTTAATTATCACTTTCTATCAATTGCCCTTTTGGCTTCTGTTAAATAACACGTATTAAAAAACTGGACTTTTCAAGAATTTACCAAAATGTACATTGTTGATTGAGAAGAGTAGCTTATGTTTTTGTTATCAGACTGTATAATTAGGAGGCAGGAGTATGATGATCTTGTGGAACTTGTATAAACTTAGCTGGATGGGTGATCAACTTATATTTACACGGAAATATCCTTAGGAAGTATGCAGAAAAAAAATTATCCTTTAAATTAAATTGTGTATCTTTTTTATAAAGTGAGCAGATATTTGGTTGTGATTTATAAGTGTCTTGCCAGGAGGAATGAAAATATCAATCTGGTAAGTTATTTAGCAGCAAGTTATCATGAGTATTGACTAAAATATAGAATACTTCTAAATGTATTTGAACTTTTGTTTTTATTTTATAAAAACTAGCCAATATCGTTAAAAGAAATCCAACATCTTAAATTTCTAATTTCCTTCATAGGAGTGGCCTCTTATTCACCCAAAGACATGTTTTCCATGAGAACTACTTTCCAGGGGATGAGAGACAAGAATTTGTTTAGCTGTTTCTCTATTGTGCACCGTGCATAACCAGATACCCATCTCTTGATTTTCACTCCCGTTAGTGCTGACAAACTCAGTTGCCCATCCCCAGGTTTTCCTCATTTCCTTGAGGACCTGTTGCTTCCAGTCAGTCTGGGTCCTGTCACATTGCTACTTATTGGTTGCAAGCAATAGAAACCACTTTTGGTTGGGCAAGATAGGTGTATCAGAGAATTTAAAGAATCAATGGAAAAGCAGAAGCACCAGACTTAAATAAGAATTGAGGAAGACAAGGCACAGGTGAAATCCTTCCACAGAACAACCAGTTTCAGCTAGTATTGCTGTCACCATTGCTACTTTACTCTGCATGCTCACTGCTTCAGGACTCTGGTGCCAGTCAGCTCCACTATATCACTTTTGGTTGATTTGCTTTCTTGGCTCCACTCTATCCCACTGAATAATATCTGCTTATGCCTTTGAAAGACATGGCAAATAAATAGGAACCAATGAAGAAGGCCAAGAAAGGACAATTAAAACAGTACAATGAGGACATGGAAAGAGCATTGCATTGGAAAACTAACATCAGAGATTGATGGGGAGTTTATATCAACAATATCCAAAGAATTATTAATAAAACCATCATATACCTATTAATTCAGATGCCACATATTAAATAGTCCATGACCCTTTGAAATCTTTATCAAATCGGTTGAAGCTTCTATTTTCTTTTCCATCTCTACCTTTTTCCCTTTAAATATGCCTTTCTTTCCCTTTTATTATCTTATAATACTTTTCAAAGTCCCATAATGTTTTACTACTATACATTATGTAGTCTAGAATATTTTCACATGAGTTGCTGCATGTTACAATTTATTTTGTCTGTAAACCATAAATTGATCATGTGACATGTCCATAATATCATTATGACTTGTCTATTGCTCCTTAACAAATCACACCACTACACAGTATCTTAAACAACACCATTTTAATTGCTATGATGTTGTAGGACAGAAACTTGAGCTAGGCTCAGATGAGGGCCTTTTGGGAGGAATCTCACTTGGGGTGCTCATGTGGCTGCAGTCATAAAATGACTTGACAGAGGTTGAGTGGTCCCATATGTCTTCACTCACAACTGTGGCTGTTGGGTGCTATATGTGGAATGTGGTATCTCAATTCTCATTCATGTGGTTTCTCATCTTCCAGTGACTTATATACAATAGACCCCTTTGACCACAGGGGCTAAATTCCCAGATCCCCAGTGGATGCCTGAAATGGTGGATAGTATCAAACCCTGTATAGACTATGTTCTTCCTATACATACGTACCTATGATAAAGTTTAATTTATAAATTAGCAGGTAAGAGATTAGCAACAATGACTAATAATAAAATAGAATGATTATAACAATATACTGTAGCAAAAGTCTATGTGAATGTGGTCTCTCTCTCAAAATGTCTTATTATGCTGTACCTACCCTTCTTCTTGTGATGGTGTGAGATGATACAATGTGTACATGATGAGATGAAGTGAGGTGAATGGTGTAGGCATTGTGACATAGTGTTAGGCTACTAGTTGACCTTCTGAAAATACTTCAGAAGGAGGATGATCCAGCCATGATGATGTCAATGGCTGAATGTCAGGAGCAGACAATGTCGATGGTTGTAGGTCAAACAAAGGGATAATTCATGTCCTGGGTGGAATGGAGTTGGATGGTGAGAGATTTCATCACGAATGGTACACAATTTAAAACTTATGAATTGTTTATTTCTGGAACTTTCCGTTTAATATTTTCAGGCCATGATTGACCGTGGGTAACTGAAACCTCAAAAAGCAAAACTATGAGTAAGGGGGACTACTGCAGTGACCTCATGGTGGTGTTTCAAGAGGGAAAGAAAGGAAGTTAGTGAACGTCTGGAGGAGTGACCTCTTGAACTCTCAAAATGTCATCTGTACACCATTCTATTAATCAAGGGAAGTTATATTTTCAGCCCAGAATTAATGGATGAGGAAATAGACTCTACTTCCTGATACGATGATGGCAAAGATATTGCCAAAGACCATACACACAGGGATGAGAGGAATTATTGAAGGCATTTTGCCAAAAAAAAAAAAATCAACCCTAATACCTAACACAAAAAGAATATAGACAGCTAATTTAGCAACAAGAGAACATTTTACTTTTTCTATTAAGCATCCTACATTAGGTGGGAAAACATAACCTAGATGAATATAGCAATAAAGAGTAAGTACCCTTTGACTGTTTTGCATTTTCATAGTGGCATCTGATTCCCAACTTATTCAAATATGTTTTCAAAAATAGAACAGAATGTATTCTAAATTCAAAGGATCTTTTGATTCATATGATTTTCTCAGTGCAAATACAGAGGTAAAAAGCTATATTAGGGCATTAATAAATAATTTCAATAAGATATAACATTCAGAATAGAAAAAAGTGGCACTTTTTACTATTAAGATATAAATATGAGATAAATTAGTTCAGTAAAAAATGACATCATTTTAGAGGCTTCTGTATCTTCTATTGTGGTTTGAATTGCTCACAAAAAAGCACCAAGGTGGGAACAGAGAAATTGTCACCAACTAATTGCCTTGAGAAACTCAAGGGTGGGTTTGGAAGCATTTAACTGTTTTTCCAAATTGCTTTTTCTTTTCGTTTTGTTATGTTAAGGAGATGCAATCATCAAACACCCTGAACCAGACCAAGCCTCACTGCAAGAGTTCCGCCTATGACCTTTGCCTTATTTTTAATGCTAAGATCTCTCCAGGAGGAGTTTAGGTCTTATTACCCAGACCTGCAGTGTATGTGGAAGCATGTTTCCAACTGAGACTGTGCAAGCAAATACCTACCTCTCCCTTTTAAATATTCATTCCATATGTGGAGTAAATATCCCTGCTTCCCAATGTTCGAGGATGCCATGACTTTGGAAATCATTCCTCATGGTCTCCTATTTGCTGCAAATATACTTTACTTTATGAGACAACTACTTCTGGTGCAGAGTCAGATTTAACTCACCAGGAAGTGAACCCGTTTTGGTTCAATAACAAAATGGCCAGTTTGCACTGACTTACTCATGATGGATTCATATTAGTGACAAATAAAAATGGCAAGCAATAGGATATATTGGAGAATATGAGGAAGCCATGTGGTATAAACCTAATTCGGCCTGACCTTGTCTTTCCAAAAGGGCCTGACCAAGGCCATTGAGCATGCATTGTATATCTGCTTTAGAGATTCCCTATGGTAAGAGCAAAGGCCCTTGAGATAAAGGTGCAACCTCCCTCCCCCTCCCAACTTTGGCGTCTCCTTAAGGATTAAGCATCTTTCCTTAGGCTAGAAACTGATTGCTGCGCTCACCTGTGACTGCCCAGCTCGAGACAATAGACTTGCCTCCTGCTACGCCCACCAAGATAGCAGACCCACTACCGGCTGTGTCCATCAAGCACTGTGCCGACAGGGCAATCTTGTGACTATTGTGGGAGGGACATTTCAATCATATGTAAAGCACCCTCTTTGGGGGTATATAACCACTCTGTACACCTCATTTCTTTGGTGCCCTCTCTTCCTTTGGGAAGAAAGGCCCCGGGCCATGGTCCTCAGATTTCAGCTCAGAATAAACTCACCCAAATTTTCATTTACAGATTGGTTATGGATTATTTTCGTCGACATTAGGTAAGGGAGAAAAAAGAAAGTCACGTATGTGAGAAAGGGAATGAATGAGACAAGATAACTCTTATCGTCCTAGTGTAGCACAATAAGATCTTTGTTGCTTTAGCACTTCATTGCTCACTTCCTTGACCTACTTGCAAGAATTCATGGTCATCCCAGTAGTTGTAGGATATAATTTATTTGCAAAGACTTGCATCAAAAAGGAGTTTACAAATCTCCCTTGGTATTCTTGTTTAGGGTCTAGTATGAATTTCTGTCAAGTGTATCTTCTTGTTGTCCAATCTAAATCACTCCTGCTGTGATTAAACATATTTCCATGTCTTCTGCTCTCAGTGGAAATGAAGAGCAGCTGGTTATAATACTCTTTCATGTACTTGAAGGTTACAGTTTTAAAGAGCACTCATTTAATATGCTGTGAAAAAACTTATGATTCTTCGAATATTTCCTTTACAAGTTGACCAAAGGTTTTTAAGTCATCCCATGGCATAAAAACTATTAACACGTTAACATAGCAATAGACCAACAAAGTAGCAATATTACCGACATGTATTTCTCTCTTTGTTCACTGCATTACACACACAGATAGCTTTTGAAATAGGCACAGTTAGTATTTTTTTCATCTCATTTGGATCACAGTCTAGCTTTTAAGTTTAAGAAAAAGTGTGAAAGTTGGAATATGAGAAGAAAACACAAGCATATGCAAAAATCTTGAAGTATAATTTTTCAAAACTAAGAAATCTTTGGGTCTAATGTATTTTATGGTGTCCACTTGATTTCCTTAATTTTCAAATTTGAACAGTGAGAAGATGACAATCTAGTTTGGTTTAGGAGTCAACTGAGTGATGTATAAGAACATACATTCCAGAATTGAATTAGATCAATAATTGTCAGCAGACAGGGAAGACATGGTCAGGAGAGAACAAGACTTTATCCAGGTGATACAGAGCATAGTAAACCTCCAAAGAGACCATTGCCAAATTAATGCCTCTCAAATATCTCTTCAGTATACTTCCTGTTTAATACAACATCACAGCCTCAATGCCAATTATTTGCAGTAATGTTAGCATCTGGAAGGATTTCCCCTTGACATAGCCTTTTGAGGCATTCAGAGAACCCGTACTTCTAGACTCACCAGGGCATCTTTCTATATTGATTCAACTCATGTCTTGGCAAAGCTCAATGTGAGAATATAAGAGTTGTACTAAAAGATTAGTTCCTTTCCTCATCCTTAATTCATCCTATGTGCCGCTTGAATTATGTGAAACAGAAATAGTAACAAAGAGGCTTTTAGAACAGAGGACTATTTGGATGATGCAGTGGTCAGGCAATAAAGCAAAATTTTCTTTACTCTTTGGCCAAAGGGTAAAGCGTTTGTTACTTACAAAGCTATACCAAGCCTGATGGACTTGGATGTAAGAAAATACTAACATGTCGGTTGTCATATTTCTGACCATTCCTTGGATTCTTAACAATCACCCTAGGAAAAGCAGAAAAATGTAGTGTTCTAGGTAGGATATTGTATCCATAAGAAAATTGTCAGTGAGCCAGTGAGCTTGTTGGTAAATTTTCTTGTATATTTCCTAAACGATATGAGAACTTTCTGTCTTCTCTGACAGAAAGCCACAGATAAAAGGCTTGATATTTAATTTCATCATTTTTTCAGGCATGAGGCAAGTGCAGCTCAAAACAGGCTGCATGCCACTTTGATTGGCACACCCAAGTAAAGCCAATCTTCTAATGTTTATTGTTAAATATTCTTTCCCTCATATTAGTAGATCCTACGGTGATCTCTTCTATCTTTAGACCTCCCAGGCTGTCAGAGGGTTCAAGACAATCACTATAAATCTGCCTACATTCTTTTGATCCATAGAATCCACCACAAAAGTCAGTGGCTTTATGTTATTGTCATGCATCTATGGGTCAGCTTGACATCAGCTGATGTACACTGGGCTAAGTTGAGCTGTCTGTTCATCTTGGGCTGACTTGCTCATGGCTCTACGAGTCAGCCAGGGGCCAAGCCATCTATCTGGCGCTGGATTTCATTCACCTTCTGAGATCACAGACCTAAGTGGGACATATTCTCATGGAGATGGGAGAGCTGCCAGAGGGAAACAGAAACGGAGGAAGTCTCTACTAGGCTTAAGGTCAAAATATATATCCATATATCACTGGTCAATACAGGCCAAGCCCCAAGTTAAAGTTCAGATCTATACATTGGACGTTAGTGAGAGAAACCAAAAAATTACCTGCCAAGAAGAGTTGCTATCTGGAAGGGTGAAAAATTAGTGTCAATAATAAAACTTACATAGGTTTTATTTATTTTTTTATTATTATTTTTATTTATTTTTGAACATAGGGATCAATCCTTTCCATTTCCCAATTTTATCCTTCCCTCCAAGCTGCCTCCTTTCCCCATTCAGAAGAGGATAAAGAAAAGAGAATTACTAAAAAAGCCTTACCCTCAAATCTAGGACTAGGATAATACTTCTTTCTTTCACTCTGTCCCTCATAGATGTGTAGGTGCACACATGTGCAAGCATGCACACACTATTTTTCTAGTAGCTCCCTGTATTGATGTCTTCCATATCGAGGGGAGGTCTGGCTATATTTTGCTGAGGATTTTTATGAAGAACAGATATTAAATGTTGTTAAATGGTCTTTGAAATCTGCTGGGATGATTCATGCATTCAATTATTTGATATCTACTGGACAAAATAAATCAGAGAAGGGGAATGTGGAGTGAACGGGAGGGAGGATTGCAAATTCGAGTAAGCTGGCCAATACAGACTCACTGAGAAGGTGCATGAGGGTTAAAAATCAATAAAGGAAATGATTTTTTTAAAAAATGTGACATGAGATATACTTATACACTGGTATTGAATAATGCTGTATTTCAAGGATGAAACATGGTTTTGGTATATTATTCTTTTGTTGTGCTACTGAGTTCTTTTTGCAAATATCATATTTATATGTAGAATAGATGTTCAAAAGTGTAATTGGTATATAGTTTACTTTGTCTATTCTATCTTTTTTTTAATCAGTGTTTTCCTAAATTGTCAAAAAATAATATCACAAAGTTTTCCCCCTTGGTTATGTTCTATAATAGTGTAGATGAGAGTTATTCTTTCTTTAAATATATTTGAAAAATTTGCCTGAAAACCTTATTGGGCCAGAACATTTTTTTGTAGGAAGGATAATTCTACATTAATTATCTGAACTATTTTGATGTTTTAAAAAATTTTTATATCTTCTATATAAGAATATTATACATTGGTTACATATGTGCATATATGCATTTATAATATGACTATTTATATACATCATACATATATATGTACAAAATAGAAATAAACCATTTATTACCAGCTTTGAAATTTATTTTTAAAGGGTTTTGCAATGTGCTATATTGTGATTATTTAAAATTCCTAATATAAGAAAATTATTGGTCAAATATCAGGAGATAAACACTTTTCAGCACCAGGCAACAATGAATAGATCTATTGATTTACGTATTTTTTAATGAATAAAAGGTTCAAACTTTAAATACAAACATCAGTCAGAAGATTCTGTTTTTTAATTAGTCCTTTTATGTGCTACACCATGAATTAAATAAATATATGTTATAGCAAAACAAAAAACAGCTAATATCAGGATGGGTTTCTCATGTATTCGTTAATATCTGCATGGGGCCACAGCCTTTTGAACATGAAATCTTATCATAGTTACTTTGTGTGTGTGTGTGTGTGTGTGTGTGTGTGAGGAGGATTGTCACTCAGATAACATCTGTGCCAATCTTCCTCTATTTTATGTGGGATGCCACCACAACATGGTTTGATGAGTTGTGTTAGGTCTGCACCCAGGATCCGAACCTGCGAACCCCAGGTTGCTGAAACAGAGTGCGTGAACTTAACCACTACACCACTGGACCAGCACCGATAGTTACTTTTATATATCATCTTGATTGGGTTACTGGATGCCCACCTACTGGCTTAAACATTATTTCTGGATGTATCTGTGAGGGTGCTTCCAGAAGAGATTAACGTTTGAATGGGTAGACTGAGTGAAATAGGTTGCCCTCCACAATGCGGAAGAGTGCTATCCAATCCCTTCAGGGCCTGAAAAGATCAAAATTTCAAGGAAGGGAGAACTTGCTCACTCTCTCTACCTAACTGACTGACCTGGAACAGTGGTTTTCTCTTGCCCTCTGTGATCCTAGTTCTCAGGTTTTCAAACCTCGACTGGAATCTGCAGCACCAGCTCTCTGGTTCTCAGGCTTTAACTAAATCACCAGTCCTCCTTGTTCTCTAGCTTGCACAAGGCAGAACATGGGATTTCACAGCCTCCAGAATCATGTCAATCAATACCTTACAATAAATCTCTTTCTAAATATACATAATTACATCTTATTGGTCGTGTTTCTCTGGAGAGCTCTGACTAAAACAGATTTCTACTTCAACTCTTTCAAATGTTTGAGTGAAAATAGAAACTCCCCAAATTCTATCTGCTTGAATGGTAGGGCAGAGGTGCGCCAATAGTTAAACTCCACGCATCAACACCTGGTTACTAATGCTCTCTTTGAACGTATCATGACTTCCTCTTTTACATCTATGAAGATTAGAAGTAGAGATTTCTAATTACAACTTTTCTTCTCATTTGTATTCTCAAGAATACTCTAAATGAGAGTTATAGAGTAGCAAACATGGAAGAATTCTTATAACATAATCCAATATATAAATACGACCTAAACATTAGTCATGTAAATGTATGCTAATATTCATCTATCTTACAAAGCTTTTTTTAATTATTGTTTTTTAACGAGGTGGATATAAAAGCCCATATGAAATTGTTATAAGCCAGACTAAACTTAGCCAAAGGGAAGTCATCTTATAACTCTCTAAAATCTTTGCTTCTCTTCTAGTATAGGGAAAGCTTGAGCCTACACATAGTCTAGATGAGCTGATAACCATCCTCTGGGAAATATGCATGTTCTGTGGCTCTCTGACCCCTGCTTACTATATACTGCCCAGCTGCAAAAAGGAGAAACTTTGTTCTTCTGAATTCCTTAGGAATGTGACGCTCTTTGGACAGAGATTCTATACTGGTATCCATCATCTGTGACAGCTGAAAGGCCTAGTGGTGATTCCCAATCTGCAATGCCAGACGGTCCACATTCCTGACCCTCCTCCTCTACAGCCCACTGGCCCTATATAACTGCTTCAAGATTCTGTACCCTTTTAAGATGGTTTTTGTAGGATGTTAGTCCAACATCTTCCAATCAACTAGCTCATCGTTCAATAAAGTCCTTTCTCTATCACTGTTCTGCCTCTTGACAGACTGGCTTTGTTTTGCGGTGAGCAGATCGAGCCCTTTGCATAATAACAAAATGACTTGGAAAGAATGTGTGGGGAAATAGAAAGGAACAAAAGTATAGACACCTCTTTTAGTTACTATTTTTTCAAGATACAGCAGAGAATTAGGAAATTCCTAAAGGGAAATGATGGATCAAGGGAGTTTTTTATATGAATTTTTAAAATAAAACTCTATAAATGATATGTAATAACAATATAGAAGAAAGAGAACTCTTGATGATAAAGAATGAGAGAGGAAAATTGCAACATTGAAAACTTTGAGTTGATAGAGGGGTATAACATCCAGATCACAAATGAAAGACCTTAGACAGATAGTAGGGGCATTTCTTAATGTGTAATATGAGCAATGGTAGGGCAGTGGTCTAGTGGTTAAGATTCTATTCTCTCACCATGGAGGCTCAGGGTCCTTTCCCACTCAGGGAACCACACAACCCACCTGTCAGTTGTCATACCGTGGTGGCTGTGTGTTGCTGTGACGCTGAAAGCTAGGCCACCATTATTTCAAATACCAGTAGGGTTACCCATCGTGAACAGGTTTCAGTGGAGTTTCCAGACCAAGATGAGGAAGAAAGACCTGGCCACTCACTTACAAAAAACAAATTGGTCATGAAAACCCTATGAATGGCAAGAAAGCATTATCTGATATAGCAGCATAAGGTGAAAGGATGGCTCAAAATACCAGTTCCGCTCTGCTACATGCAAGGTCACTGGGGGTCAGAATCCACCCTATGGCACTAACAAAATAGGAGAACATAAGCGTTCAGATGAAGGAGCAGTGCTGGTCCCAGGAGTAGAAGTTATGAGTAGAAGTTGTTCTTTTCTGATTGCTGACATTTTTCAAAGAAAATGTTATAAAAAGTTTCCTGCTGAGTGTACAGGGGCAGGTAGAAAGGATGAAATTTTAAATAGGAGGAATGGAATATAAAGTAGCTATCCCAGAGAATGGGAATATGAAGTTAAGAAATACATGTAGTAATGCCCGTTTCAGATTTGTGTACATAAATAACTTGGGACCATGTAACATTGTTATATCATTTTTTTAATTGATATTCAGGTGCTTAAGTGTGAACCCAGACTAGATCACTAACTGAGATGAAATTTGTCCAGTTGCGTGATGGAAAGACTAGTACCAGACTTTAAGGGGTGGTATGGTTAAGAAAGGAAGCGAGGAAACAAACTGACGCACAGTGAAAAACTTGCCACATCAATGGGTTGGAGCCCTGCAGAGTCAAAGGGCTGTTGGATTACAGCACTTAGAATAAGTGAACTGGGTGAGTGGGTGGGGGGAAAGCCATGATATTCATGGCACAGGATCCTTAAAATATGAATTTCAAAGAAAAGGCAGTTACTAGTACTGTCAGTCTCTTGAGTGTGACCACGTGAGAAGTTAGCTCAGTAGGAAAATAATCATCTTTATTTCGGTTTATAGTTGTATGTCAGCTTGGCTGGATTTCTTTCCCTGCCCTGTAGAAATTATTCTTGAAGACTTTTGGCCGCTGAATGTTCTTGAAACCATCTTGATTTCACGCTCTTAAGTGAATTTTATCCTGTCTTTGTGGTTGCTTCAAAACATAGGCATATGTAATATGTGAAGTGTTGATTGTGTCTTAATCAATTAATTACTGACAATGGTTTTAGCTGTTTACTTTGTTTCTTCTTTAATTTTGAGAAATTTATATTTTACTATATTTTAAAATATTTTTTATTCCAGATTTTATGTTTTCTACTTTAGGTGAATCAATTATGCATTTCTTAATATTCTTGTGACGTGTATATCATACCTATTATCTTCCTTTCAACCGATGTCATCTAATTTTCCTCAGATTTCTCGGTGATTATCCCAAGTTCCTCTTTCAGTCTGTTGATATAGATACTGATATTAGGGAATTCTGCTACTGTATTTCTTCGTATTCATATTTGTTTCTATAATAATTTTGCTTTTGTCCTCAGCTTGTTTAGTTCTGCATTATCTATCTTAGCCTGGCATTTTATATATAATTCTTTTTATTGATATTAAGGTTTCTTTTATTATCCTGAGAGTGAGACGTATGTTTGGGGGCATCTTCAAACTTTGGTAAATCATGCCTTCTTCTTCCTGTTTTTAATTCTTCCGCAATTTTTGCAATATAGTTGCTTTCCATCTTAGTAATTTGTATCAGGGACGGCCCTACGTAAACCAGCTTTTTCCCAGATAAAATATCTAACCATTTTCCCCGGCTTCACATGCTCTCTGTCTGGACCAGTTTTTTTCTTCTCAGAGATGAAGCCTAAGGGCTAAGTTTTCAGAATTCTAGTCTCTATGCTTTGCATTTGCCTGTTGGTAGATTTAGTCTTTGATCTTTTAAAATATGGTTAAGTTAAAAGTCCTCAAATCACTTCTGATTTGAGGTATATTTTATTCTTTTCCAGGGCATCTTAAGCTTTGAATAGCTTTTTCCACTTCAGGTTGACCCTAGGAACTTTGCTTTTCAGAGAGAGTCAGCTCTAAAGAGTTTCCTCCTCATTCCAATCTCCTTGGCAGATCCCCAGTTTCAGCAAAATAAATACATAGTCAAAGCTTCAAGGGCTGTTCATGGAATTGCTAATCTATATAGAAAAAGAAGAAAACTTTGAAAGGTCTGCAATGTCTGTTTTTCTCTATTGGACGAGTAAATAACACGCATCCAATCAGCAAAATAATACCTCACTGCATTCTGCACATCAGAAAATGCATAATGGCCAAAATTTTTACTCATTAAAATTTAATTATGGTTAGCAAGAATCTTTGTGATCTGAAGCAGATAATCTAGGTTCTAAATAATAATTTATCAGATCAATTCAAATTGCCTAAACCTTGGGTTGATATATTAAACATGAACCTTGTTTACCTTAGATGGCTAGCAGAACAAAAAATATGTATTGTTTCTATCTATTTTAAGACCCAGAATGTACATTTACTTTTATTTTGCGGGAAAAATAATGTGAGCTTCGTGAGTGTGACTACTTAAATGAACCCTAAGAGTTCCCTTCTGGGAATTTGGAGAATTTTATAAGTTAGAAAACAACACTTACTTACTTACTTCAGTAGTAGGTATTTGACTTTAATTTTTTACAAAAGCAAAGTGAAATCTTGAAGTATATTGAAGTAGTGAAGTTTTGAGTGAGAATAGGAGTCATTTGTGTGAAAATATGGCTAAATGTAACCTCATCTGGAGCTATAAATCTGAAGGCCATCATGGCGTAAAATATGTCTTGATAGAAATTAGGAATCTAACAATACCGAGGTAAACTATATTATGAAGGTGTAGGTTGTATTGGGGAATGGTCTTTTCACCCGTGCTTTTTTTTTTTTCTTTGAGGAAGATTAGCCCTAAACTAACATCTGCTGCCAATCTTCCCCTTTTTGCTGAGGAAGATTGGCCCTGAGCTAACATCCATGCCCATCTTGCTCTACTTTATACATGGGATGCCTCCCACAGCATGGCTTGATCAGCGGTGCATAAGTCTGTGCCCAGGATCCGAACTGGCGAACCCTGGGCCATCAAAGCAGAGTGCACGAACTTAACCACTGTGCCACCAGGCCAGCCCCTTTTAACTTGTGCTGTTTTAGTAGTGATACAAATACGTGAGTACATGCAAAAGTAAAAACTATTTTGTGAGATTAGAGCTGTTACAGATGGTTTTATTTTTTTAACTTCTGTCTTTATTTTCTGACAATTTTAACCTTAAACTTTAGAAAATAGAAACTGCTTAAATTCATGAATGGCTTGAAATGGTTCGGTGACACTAAGTTTAAATCAGGATGGGGAAAAGTATTTTTTCTTGAAATATACCTTAATGACATTTTATAGGGAGCCATGGGAGCCACATCTGTCTTTATCACTTTCTGCGCTTTAGGAAAAAGGAGAAAAGAGCACAAATCTGTCCTGTAGGCAAGAGTAAGCTCTGTGACTTCACTGGCCCAGAGAAACAAAGGAGCTATGAAACAATTTACTAACTATGATGCCAAGCCCTTGATTCTCAGGAAATGCTATAGATTGCTTTAACTTTGTTTTTAAAAGATAAAATCTAACTAAAATATAATAATAATTTGTAGCCTAACAAACTCAAAAAGCAGGAGATTCACTCTTTCCAGACAACATCAATCAGTACAATGTTTGTTTAGTTATCTAAGATATAAATAAAGTAATAGTATCCAAATAACTCCATATAGCTCATCAGAGCATATGCTATAAAAATGGAAGATGAAAGGGGCTGCCCATGGCGTAGTGGTTAAGTTTGTGTACTCCACTTCGGCAGCCCAGGCTTTGCGGGTTCAGGTCTCAGGTGTGGACCTTAGAACCTCTCATTGAGCCATGCTGTGGCGGCAGGTCCCATAAACCAAATAGAGGGGGATTGGCACAGATGTTAGCTCAGGGACAATCTTCCTCACCAAAAAAAAAAAAAAAAGCAAGATGAAATAAAATAGGCATATATGAAAACAAATTGAACAGATAGAGGGAGAAATATGTAATTATAGAAGTAAAACTGAACTACATATTATAAACTCTAGACTGGACAAATTATTAGGGGATTTTGGTCAATTACAATTTAGAACTAAATTCATTCTTCACAGAGAGTCAGAAAGATAAAAAATATGAAAAAACTATTATAAAACATGTGCTATTTTAAGAGACATCAACATGTTCCCAATGACTATTTCTGAAATAAAGAAAATGGTAGAGAAAAAAGATTGGAGCTAGTAAAAACTGAGGATTTGTTCTTATTCAAAGAAAGACATAAATTTTACCTTAAAAATGAACACTAATTACTGAATAGGGTAAATAAAATAAATTCACTCCAAATAGAACGTTATGAAACTGGAAATATCAGATATGAAGAGAAAAGCTTAAAGGATCCTTTATTGGTGTGAGTTATGTACAAAAGAATGGCAATGACACTGACAGTCCTTTTCCCAGCAGTAACAGACAAGAGATAAGATGGGGAGATGCCCTACAAGAGCTAATGAAAGGAAACTGTCCTCCCACAAGTCTATAATGGGTCAAACTATCATTTGAGACTCAGTGAAATGGGGATATTCCACGAGGACAAGAATCCACATTATACTATTTATTGAATTTCTGTTAAAGAATTATCAAACAGAAATTATAGAATAATAACAAAAATGTCAATTATAAATATTGGTAAAATATCTTGGGTTAACTATTTAAATTTTGTCTATAAACATTATGGCTAATCACTATGATTAGAAAAGTGGAAATAAGATTCTAGCCAAAAATATTTAGGATGATTAAAACCAAGTATCTGATTAGTAGTTATGAATTGCAATGGTTTTTATTTTTAAGAGAGATATAGAAATATGGACTAATTATACTGTAAGGGGATATCATTCTGTGCCAATTCGATTGATAAAAATAATTTAAAGCCAATAAATTTGGAGATTAGTACATTGCAGTAAACATCTCAAAGAATGCTGACAGTGCTATAAATTTAGACTATCTTTAATTTTTTAAAAAATGCTTTTCCTCTGAGAGAAATTTGAAAGATCCTGAAAATCAGCAGATTTGATCAGCAGTTCCATTCTACCAGGTTAAAATTTAAAGATGCATTCTATGATTGAAAAAAAACCAATTATACATACTTACATCTATTTCAGCCTCCTTAAAGCAGTAAAAATTTCTATCAATTTTCCAAACTTAAGGATGTGTATAGATATGTGTGTAGCTGTATCACTGTAAGATAGTATGCAATTCAGACATTAAAGTAGGTTTTCACATTTAATGACATAAGGAACTATTACAAATTATGCAAATTTATATATGCACATAAAGCAGTAATATACATTTTCTAGTATTTTATAAAACTGCTACATGATGAAAAAAACTATCTCAATTATTTTGAGAATATAACTTTATGATTAAGAGAATATTCTTGTCAAGGTAGTTGGGAAGATATGGTTTAAAGGTGAAATACTAATATACTGTTTATGAGTCAATATGATTTCTGAGAGATAAAAGAATCATCATGGAGCAAATAGAGAGAAAGTAGCTTGATTTGAAACAATCCTCTTCTCTCCAAATATTGTAACTATTCAAATATGTATATATAGCCATCATATTTATATATACATGCTATATGACTATGTATATATCCAGGGATTTATAAATAGGTATACATATGATGACATATAAAATATAAATTGATTAAATATGATATAAATTGTTTCGGGAATATAAGTACTGCTGGTTCTACTTTTAAGCATACTTTGTCTCTGTAAGTCAATACGGCTTTTATTAATAAGGAAAAAATACAATTGATTTCTATTGGTATTTTCTTACCTTTTGCCCTGATAGTGATAGCTAGTACTGCTATTAAATCCTCAAGTGGCCATCTGTGCTTATAAATCATAAGCCAGTGTTAAATACACCATAACACTTGCCATAAAAGCATCAGTTTCTTAAATAAATAGATATCACATCTTTGGAAACATTTTGAAAGGTTAATGAACTCTATCATAAATACAAGCAAATCACTTGTCCCAGAATTCCACATGCGGGCCTGGACAATCAGTTGCTTTTCAATTTTAAGACATTACTTGTAAAAAGTTATTTCTTATAAAAAATTTCCAGAAATGCTTGCCATTGTTTTTAAGTTTCTGTAGGTATGTGTCTAACACATACATTTTTTTAACCCAAGACTATTTTGGCAAAATAACCATTTCTACCCTAGGTTTACTTCCATCTTGATACTTAACATATACAAAATATTTTATTGACTGGCTCCTTCCTTCCCCATTCAGGAAAGGACCTTCTTCCTTTGTTTCCTTTCTGTTCAAAACATACTGACACCTATTTCAAAAATGTGTCTGGAGTAACTTTTTAATATGTGCCACTTTTATTTTTTAAAAAGATTTTAGCGGATTTCTTCATCGCCAGAGTATGTCCATCAAATACCTTGTCTTTGGTTACAAAGATGCAGATATCCTTAAAGAAATTCTTGCCTTTTCAATAGCTATCTCTGTTTAACACTACAGTGTGTTAGACTGGTTTAAAATGCTAGAAACGCGTTATTTCTTTAATAACAAAATACGCTAAGTAATAATTATGTTCACATTTTATATTTAAGTATTCAAAACATTATACCTATATTTCTAGGAGATTTCATTTATTCCTTATTCTTAACCAATATCCTAAGGTTATATTTTTTCACAAAATGAAAAATATTAGCAGTAATTTTAAATTCATCTCTAGCGCTAAATATTGAAATTTATAGGGGTTAATGGATCTGTTCTTTTACTTGCTAAGTAAAATGTGTCCCCTTAGATGATGGTTACCATTTCTTAATTAAGAATCTACTAAAGTGCCATCCAAATGTACATAATTTATTTCCTTTATATCATTGGACTGGGAATTTTGCCAATGAATAAAACATCCTATTCTGAGGCAAAATGGAAACTAATATGTTAAAGCTTGGTGAGAAATAGCATTTCTTTAACTTGTTTTAATAATAAATCTATATTATAATGAACAGCAAGTTGGGGTAGTACTTAATTGGCATTCAGTAAGGACACAAACTAAAATCCAAAACGATTGCTTCTAGATGTAAATATTGAACCTTTAGTGATAGAGAAAAAATATGTGTGTACGCATATATGTATATATGTATGTGTATATCTATTTGTTATTATTGATATGATTCTTTTATCCTGTGAAATCAGTGATCTTGCTCTTAGTCATATTTGTCATAACAGAAGGAAAACATATTAACTTAGTGTTTTTGAATGACAAAAGATTTCAGGAGCTTCATAGGGGAACAGTTTTTGAAGGAGACATTAAGTACCAGAAGCTAATACTCTGTAGAGATTAACATAACAAAAAACTGGATTAATTTTTTTTATTTCATTGTTTGTTTCATAAAAGTTTCCTTTGAAAGGAAGTATGAAGTTTTCAGACAGTCCCTCATTGTAAGAAACAACTCTGAGATTTTCAATAAACATGATTGTCAGAGCTGCTTAATTGACACGGACAGAAATGGTGCTGGTGTGTTAACATTGCCTAGAGCCTGAGCCGCGGTTATTCTCTGGACCTTTTAAGTCAATCCCATACAATATTTTTATGCACATCATTGGACTAAGTTGGTTGATATTCCAAGTAGCAATGGCAATTAAAAAGTACATGATATGGAATTGCTACATTAAAATCACATTTAAGTCATTGTTTTTATGCATTTATCTATTTTATTTATTTACAATGAATTTGGTACATATCCTTTTTGCCATTTGTCCAGAAAATAATGGTGACAAATATATAATTATCAACAAATACACTAAAGATATATAGAAAATAAAAATCAAGGCAATAATAATAATAATTCAATTTTTTTATTGTTTTTTTTTGTGTTGAGGAAGATTCACCCTGAGCTAACATCTGTGCCAATCTTCCTCTATTTTGTATGTGGGTCACCACCACAGCATGGCCACGGCCAAGTGGTATAGGTCTGTGCCCAGGAACCAAACCTCAGGTGGCCAAAGTAGAGAATGCTGAACTTCACTACTGGGCCCCATCATTGGCAATTTTTATTCATTTAATAATTTAGATAGAGTTTCTTCCTTGGGAAGGTAATTTTTAATACTGCAACATTCAAGACCAATATGAAGATAAGGGAATATTTCCTTTAAAACATGTCCTGGAATAACTTAGTCACCTAGTCTAGATTAACCACCCAGCTAGAAATTACTTGCTTAGAATTCTAGCACCATGTCTTAGTTAAAATATCTATTTATTTGATCCCACTTTCCACCAATAATTCACAAGTGACTTTTGCATAAATAAATTTAACTTCTTACCAACTTGAGACTTCAGTCATAACTGTTTTCCATTGTTTTGCTGCTGAGTGATGACAAAAAAATGACAGTACATAATTTTTAATTTCTTGTTTCTAAAATTGTTACTTAGATAGATTCTTCAGAATCTATGAGAATATATGAGGTCACATGTCTGAAGAATGTTGCATAAGGACTGTTAGACATAGGAGGAATTTATGGGAATTATTTTATCTTGTCTCAGCTTTGCATTTATTGGTTCCAAAATTTCAAACGTTGTGTTGAAAATACTCATGCTGAATTATTAATGCAGAGACAGAAAGAGTAGCAGGGCAAATACGGAAGAACAAATTGTGAGACTGTATTCCTACTTGCAGTTGGCAATGAAAAAGTGACCATCATTCTGAATCCTAGCAAGAGCTATCCTATTTTAGCAGTCCCCTAGAAAACCCAACTTGTACAAGTAACATCTTTCTTCTATCCCCCATTATATTGACTCTATAGTTCTAGGTCTGTGTATGCCAAGAGAAAAACTAGGGAGTATAATGCAGAAATGTGATTTCTTTGTAGCAGGGAAGAAAATTATAAGATGAAGGATTAGCTGAAATTGAAGGTTAGATGAGAGTCCCAACATCCCGGAAATAGCATTTGTTGACAATATACTGATTAGATTTTAAAAGACTAATATTGATTTTTCTATTAAAATTTGTTCATTCCCATTCTAAAGCTCATGTTTCAAATTCTTTTCATAAAATTAGGATGCAAAAGCATGCTTAAGGAACTAATTACACCAAACATACTGGCTACAAAAGTAGTAGAATTTAATAACAGAAGAAATGTCATGTTTTACAAAACAGTAAACATTTTTTAAACAAATTGCCTGTCATTTTGGACTTTTTTTCCTAAAATTATCCTTCTAGGAACAGCAAATCCAATTTTTAATTAAAAATGCCATGTACTTGTCTTTATGTCTTCGGAGGAAGACTTATTATCGATCCTGATGTCTCCTTCTGTAAGGAGAAACATCCATGGGTGTAACACTGTAACACTTCCGGTCTCTTTATCTACTCCCTCACGGCTGCCTCCTCTGTGCAGAAGGAGTCACTACCTGCCTTATGAGAGTACTTGGGAAAAAAGCTGGGGAGCCCTTCTTCCCTCACGTCTGTCTGGAGTTAGGCTGCCCTCTGGAGCACACATTGTTCTTTGTTACTCCGTGCTGTAACTTTTACAAAGACAAGCTCTGCCCAGATAAACATTAAGGTCCAAGACAGCCACTGACCAAGATGATAAGTCTATCCAATTCTGGGGTGTGGTATCCCAGCCCTATTGTCAAACACCCAAGCCAAATTCCCAACATCAACCATATCAACAATATGGTTCTTTCTCTGTCTGCTTTTGTCTTTCCCCCATTTTGTTCAAAACCTGCATGATGAAAGGTACTAATTTGGGTGTACCTTAACATTCTCAAAATATGTAACCCTACTATTCATCATAATATTAATCAGAGCACTAGCACACACTTGTTTGCAACAGAATTCCAAAGAGCTTAGGCAAAACAAGTGGAATTTAGTAGCTTTTGTGAAGGATCAATAGACAGATGAGGAATGTGTATAGCCTAAGAAATGACCAGAATTAGAGAGTTGAGCATGAATTCTCCTCGTTGATATCTTTCTATTCTCCTCTCTGATTTCTTTCTGTTTTTACTTTATTTTCTCAGGCCAGTTCTTTCCTCGTGGCTGGAACTATGGTTGCAGACAGATATGTGCCTCTGTTTTTAAGAGTGTCATAATCAAAGAGGAAAAAAGTGGCTTTTCATTATGTGCTGTTCATAGAAAACAAAAACAAAGCAAACATAGGAGCAAAGTAACTGAAGAAAGTTTCTCGTTGGTTTGGCTTAAGATTGTATATCTATTCCTCGAACAATCACTGTTGAGTGAATTAAGAGTAAATACAGAAATATATAAGGTAAATACTTATTTCAGTGTTAGGATACTTAAGTAAGTATCCATTCTTCCCTCTGTCAATAGGTTAAAGTAGCATTTGGGGGTACAATGTATGTAAATGATGGAAAAGGGATAAATGAACAGCATAGCCATGTCAAATCATACCTATTAAAGGTACTTAGATTTCAGATGTTTCCGCATAGCACGAGTCAGCTTTTGGACAGGCGTATCTCCTAGGGATGCTGCCCATATGAGTAAATGTATTCATTTCTTTATGTACAAACGAGCGTGACAAATTTGTCTGCTTTAATTATGTGTGACTTTGTAAGAATCATATGGCTTCAGAAAATTAAACAAAAATCTTTTATATTTGCTATTCTCAAGAAATTAATCGGGGCATGAGACTATTCTTCTCGTGAGGGGGTAGGGAGTGAAGGGGTGAGACACTGTAAACCTCGGACTCAGGAGAATTTGTAGGTTTAGATGGATCAAGAGTAGCAGTGACAGATTCTCGGATATGGTAATAGCACCAGGCACAATTCAGTTTCATACTGAGGTGGTTAAGGAGCATATTGAATGTTAATATTATTTTTGCATTTTTAAACATTTAAATAAGCAATGTTTAGGGTTACTACAGAAAAAATATCCATCCAGACTAGTCTCATTTAAAATAAATATCATTTGAACAAAATCTACAATCTAGTTGTACTTTCTAATATGAAAAGAAATAATAAATTAACCTTTTACACCAGAATTGCAAGAAGGATGCTTATCTTACTTAAGAGGAAAAGTTGCATTTAGAAATGCCAAATTATATATAAGTGGTTCATTAATATACGTCATTTAGCCATTTTTAAATCTCTCTTTGGCAGGAAACCATTAACTAGTTTATGGCAATATGCACTTTTAAATTAAACAGCAGAAACTATTAATATAATACACAAATGAAATATTTTTATGTATTTAGATAAGGCTTTATTCTAATTAGACTGAATTAGTAGAGGTTGGCTATTAAGGTCTGATTATAATTTGCCTTGTAACATTTAACAGTTTATAAAATATAGAAGATGCTCAACTTTCTCTATTTTGAGGCAAGATTTGGAAAAGTGTAAACATTCTCCTTCATTATTGCAATCATCTGTTTAGAGTTTAATGGCCCATATGATTACAAAGATTCTGGTCCTGCCTGCCAAATAATGAAAGATCTCTAAGAAGGGTTGAAAGAAGAGAGATCAAAGGAATAGCTCCAAAAAGGATGGAAAGAAGAAAGAACTTTGCAGCTCAATATTGTGCTAGCTATTATATGAGAACACTGCAGTTTTTCAAACAACCTGAGAAATGTATCACGTTTTACAGCTGTGGAAACTGAGACATAGCTGAATTAAATGATTTTTTCCAAGTGAATGGTAAAGTTAGCATACAGAACTAAGGCTATCTGGTTCCCAATTGTCTGTTATTTCTATTGCATGATATTGGTTGGTCTAGTTACAGATTGTAGAAAAATATCCAGGCATGGTTAGCCATCCAATCATTTCAGCCAGGACATAGAAACGAAAGAATGTGCAAAGGCAGCAGGCAAGTGTTTGGCCTTTGGCCTGTAGTTACTTCTGGAGGGGAAGCAAGACAAAGTGGAAAAAGGCCTCAGGAGTAAAATTCAGATTTGGAAGAACATGAAGGACTGAACTATAACTCTTAAATCAGTAGTATTTCTCCTTCATTCTGTGTAAAAATAGTCTTTCTTCTTTTATTTTTAGTAAATAAGACTCTTGGAAATGTGTGAAATAGCATTCGGTATTTGTCACATCATTCTCTATTAAGGCAATAGTTGAATGGATAGCAATTACATATAAAGATTTCCACTGACAGTGAACTAACAGGTTATGAAGGCCTTTAGTTAGAAAACTTCTAATCATTGTAATGAATTTACACTTTACCCTTCTTTGCCAAAATAATTTGCTTGATTTCATAATTAGCAATGTATTACACAAATTCAAGTTTCATATTCATTACCAAAAAACTCCATTTTTGTGAATATAATAAATTGTTAAAACTACCAAACTTCAAAGTTAAAAATATTCAGTTGATAGGTCAATCACAATAGTCTGATGGAGTTACTTCTGATGGAGGAATTTGTTGAAGGTGCTACCAAGCAATAAAAGTATATTAATGACTTCATTTGTCTAGAGAAGCCTGGATAGGACAGTGGATTATCTGTGGGTACAGAATAAATTTAGGAGTATCTGAGAGTAGCTCAATGATCCTGGGAGTTTGAAATGTAAGATTTATTAAAATCAATGATAGACTACTTATACATGGCAAGATTTACTCAAACATGTTTATTACTTTTACATCCCATGATGTAATTTCGTGTGTACAACTTAGCACTTAATTGAATACAATTTCTTTGGGGAAAGTATGAAAGGCAGCCCATAAGCAGATAATACACTTTACACTTTAATGGTAATTGATTTTCTAAAGATCTGTAACGGAATCCACATGGACTCAGTGAGCTCAGTTTTATTTTAGTAGTTTTTGAAACTTTATTAAATGCCAGGCAGAATTCCAAGTCCTGTGGGCACTAAGTCAAATAAGAAACTCTCTGCCCTTAAGAAACTTGAGTCAAGCAATTGAAATTGTTTCTGTAGATTAAATGTATCCTATAAGAATATTATTAATTATAAAAGAAAAGAAGAAAAACGCAAATGTGTATGCTGTCTCTTATACATCTTTGCATTCTAGCAATTAATCACTTGCCAGAGAAAATTAGATGATCATTAAATTCTAAAAGTAGGAGAGAGAGAGAGGAAGCAGGAGAGGAGGAAGGGAAGAAGGTGAAATCCCAGGTAATATTTATGCTATCATTATTTATGCTATTATATGTATCGTATTTATGCTACTATATTTATGCTATCATTAAAAGATTAAGAAATAGATTTTTGGAAAACACATAGATAGCAAGCAAATTATCTCTGATTAGGCAAGAGATGAAAACATTTTAATGTTGATCAAAATACTTTCGATAGGTGTCCTTTTTAAATTAATGACACTTCTGTTGCTATACAAAAGAGTAAGCAAAGAAATCATGTGACACTATATGAAAGTGAATACGTGATTCTGTAACACCCTTGTATATCTGGGTATGAAACTTGGGTAATGCAAAATAAATGTTTTGTTTTGGGTAAAACTATGAATGCATAGGTTATTCCCATATGTTGCCAATACAAAAAAAACATCTTTTATGTCTACCACTTTGATTTCTTGTAAACATTAATCATTATTAATCACTCTAGCTGACAAAAAGTTAGAGGGCATCAGGTAAATCCAATAGATGGAAAACATCAAATTTGTACAGCTGTACACCTAATGGCAATCCATGTATATTTGAAGATTCATTTTCTCATTTCTGATATGCATATGGTTACAGATTGCTTTTCATATAAATCTGTGAAACGTGGTGTGGCATGTGAACATTTGCCCATCTGGAGGATTGTTCATAAAATTCATTTTCTATGATTTAATGGAACTAGAAATCTCCCAGCAAGAACAGTTTTAGCCTTGTATTCCAACGTTGGTAGGTGTTACAATCACTTGTATGTTCCGTAATGTGTTCCTAATTTTACAAATGATGAATTTATGTTTCAAAGATAGTAAACCTGGTACTATGACCTTTGGATATCAATTCATGGCACTATATATCAAAGGAATATATATTTTAATATTTTTCAAATCTCTTCCATAATATATCTCCCCCTCTTCCTCAAACCCCACCTCTCATAAAATTTACTACTTCAGAAAAGCTAAATGTCTTAGAAAAAATGATTATGTAGTTTAGTGGAAGCTGTTGCTGGCACTGTGTAAAATGAAGCATAGATTATATGATTCAAATGTACCAAAACAAATGATATTTTTGGAATTAAATTAGAATTTTATTGCTTTCTCTGATCATTTTGGAAACCATTCTGTAATAAAAGATTATTACCATCTATTCATGTGTTTCAGACTTTGGATCAGAAATTTTCCACCAGCACCCACTCAGAAAAAAATTAAAAATTTTCCTGGAAACTATTAATGATCACTTGCAAAAATAAATATTTTTATTTTGATAGGAATAAACTAACAGTCTACTTTACTCCAGTCAATCTTATAAGCGTCTTTGAGATAAAGAGATGAATACAATATGGTCCACGATCCCTCAAGTTTTACAATATTTTCTGGAACTACATGGTCTAGAAACTTATCTCTTGGCAAAAAATCTATGAAAAACTTGATTTAAGACACTAATGTACAATTTCATCTCAGTTCTTTATTCCTTTACAAGCTGTTTAATTTAATAAGATAAATACCTTTTAACAAAAAATCTGAACTGCAATACATCTGGATTTATAAGTAAGGAGTACTTGGTGAGATCAATATATCCTAATTCTAATAAAGAGAAGTAATATGGAAGAGAATATAATGAAAAGTTATATATAGTATATCTTGACCTTAATTAGAATGTTCTCCCTTTTGATTTACGTTTTTTTCTTTATCAAGTACTTTACAAATATTATCTAGATTATACTAAAGGGATATATATAATTTATCGGTTGGCATACTTGCTTGTTAGTTATAAACATAATATTAAAATGAAATTAGCACTGTTCTTTCAAATATGGTGGTTGCTAGCCACATGTGGCTAATGAGATGTTGAAATGCGGCTCATCTGAATTGAGATGTGCTATTAAATATAATATGCATACCGGATTCTGAAGGTTTAGTGTGAAAAAATATGCAATGTATCTCATAAATCTTTTAAAGATTTTGTCTTCTTTATAGATCGTTATTTTCCAGAATTGAAATACATACCTTTTTGTATTTGTTTTGTTTTCTAACCAGTCTTTATATATACCTTGACATGTAATTGGACATATCAGTCAATTTTGCTAGGTTTTGAAGAAGAGCTGAAGTTATGGTAAAGGAAGGAAATGAATAAGTCAAATTGTGTACATGTGTATTTGTGTGTGCACTTTTTTGTTTTCTGGGTGTGCTTATTTTTGTTAACATATATAAAGAAAGAAATTTGGGGTTTTATTGAAATACATGGCTTCATATCTGAGTTGGTGAAACTGAATGAAGCAGAGATAAATAAAATTTACCTCTTTTAAATGACAGATTAGTTTATCATAAAGCAACAGATTCAGAGGAAATAATTAGAAATAAGTGGAAAATTGGGGCTTAATTAAAAAAAAAAAGCATTTGAAGTCATGTTGAAGTTATCAAGTTAGTCTGATTTTAAGGGGCCAAAATCTCAGAAAAAGGAAAGCTCAATGAGGTTAGCTAAAACTCATCCAACAATGCTTTGTGTCTTAAGGTATTTTGCAGATTCTAAGTGGCTAACAGGGAAAAGCTAAGAAATGGAGGCTAAGAAACTAAGAAGTTCAGTAGAGCTGGGCTATTGTAGTCTCAGGGAGCTGAGGAGACAAAAAATGGAGTTCATGAACTGCCGAGGAGAAAGGGTAAAATCTCATGGTTTCAATTGTGATCCACAAAGCGCTATGCTTTAGAAATCAGCAATAGGCCACTCCTCACAAAAGCCTAATTCTAGCCTTGAATACCTTCAGTCTCTGTTTGGATTAAGAGCATCTGGGTCTAAACTAACTGCCTAATAGAAGAATTTGGAGACCTCACTTGCAGAAAATAATCTTGTCGAGAAATTGACATTGTTGTATAGCAAACAACCAGCTTTCAAATGAATAATAAATAAGTAAACACACAAACAAGTATGCCAAAATACAAAACCAATTATCTGAAATCCAACAGAAAGTAACTCACAGTTTTGACATCAGAGTTAGACAATTTAGAGTGTTAAAAGCTATGATCAATATGCATGACATACCAGGATGATATAACTGGTCAATTTGACTTTGCACCATGATTAATGGTATAAATTGTTGTTATCTTAGAAATACTGACAAAATTGTTTGTTCATGAAACCATGAGAATTTATCTAATTGAGAGTGATATTTTAAGTGAGTTTTCACATGAAGATTTAGAAAAATACTCAAAACAAATAATAGCTACTACCACATAGAGACAAGTTGTACATGTAGAAACGGGTTATGATTAATGCACACTATAATAGAATTATTACCATGAGTTATTCAGTGGTTAAAAAAGAATCTAATTATATGTTTGAAATCAGAAGCAAAAGGTCAACTAGATTTTAATAAAAATATCGTATTTGCACAAAGTATTGAGAATATCTGTTGATGCGGGGTCGGTGAGCCGAGGAGTCAAAAGAAAGATTTCTTGGACTCTCAAGATCTGGGAGTAGTGCTCTTTTTATTTAGAGAATAGTGTGGAATAGGATGGGGACAGGACCCATGGGCAATCAGAGCTCCTGCTGCTGCCCTGAGTTGAGGGTTAGGGGTAAATTAATAAGGCATGGGTATGTGACTTATTTTTACTGGAAAAAGAAAAGATGATGTAAAAAGTCATTAAATGATTTCAGTGCAGTTGGGGTCTGGTTATTGTGCGGTCATATAACTTTAGATACGAATCTGGCCATATAGATCGGCATGTAGGTGAGGATGCCCTGGGTTTCTCTCCCTGGGGCAGCCCTAATTCATATCATAAAAAAAATCCACTGGGTCATATAGTTTGGCATGTAGGCCAGGTCACCTTGGGTTTCTCTAGCTGGGGCAGCCTTAATCCACATCATCTGTTGCCTAATAAAACAGTCATTTTGTTTTTCTGTAATATAATTGATTAATAATTTGTATTTATAATTTTCCCTTTTTCTAATAAGCTTTGCTCTCAGACATTTTATCTTACACAATTCTATTTCCCAATGAAACAGTACACAATAGATATTATTGTATGTTAATGAAGACACAAAAATCAACGCGTATTCAAATACGATGTTTAACAGATAATACATTCCGATAAATGAATTCTGAAATCTGTAAAATTTTACTGCAGAAGCAGCATGTTGTTTCGATTAGATCCGTTGTTGGTGAATTCGAGGGGTTAGAGTGCCACAGCTGGTATGTTCCCTGGGAGTATAGCTACTGCCCTGTGCTCTACCATCTTCGGTCAAGCTGCTCTAGAGCTGTCTTCACATAAAGTCATTATTTTGTTACAAACCTCTTAGTCTTTAACCCATTCCAGCTTGGAATCTGCATCTGCTAATACCACTCAACCAAAATACTCTTGCCGTCACCATTGATTTCTATGAAACGAAAACTTCATATTTTTCCCTTTACCGTGCTTTACTAGATTTATTGCCAGTATGCATTTCTTTCCTTTAGTAACATTCTTTTTCCCCTGTATATTGTAACAAAACGTCCCCTTTTTGTTTCTCCTTTACTCAATCCTGTCTCTCTCTCTCTCCTCACCCCTGTCCCTCCTTATTTTATTTCTCCTTTCTCAGTGTCCTTTATCACTTTCTCCACCTTTAAATAGACATCTAATTTTGAGGTCACTTGAGACTCAAGCCAGGCCCTTTTCTGTTCCCAGTCTTTCTATAGGAGACATAGTGCAGGACTGCAGTTAAATTTCAAGTGCTTGACACTTGCTAAGCACTTTGTAATTGTTTATGAAATATATTTTAAAAAACAGATAATCTTATCTTTTAACCATGGTTTTAAAGAGAATCACTATGGAAAAGGAATAGTAACTTCATGTTAGCCCTTTATCTCAATCTCTCATTTCTTATTGTCTTCTTCATATTTCTTTGAAGTTTCACAAGTCTCTCTGGCATTCTCTTTCCAAGGCTGCACCCTTGGTGTGTTTCTTCCCTTCTGCCACACACCTTCTGTTTTGTTTGTTTGTTTGTTTGTACAGGTCCTGATACACAATAGGTTTCACTGATCATAAAGAGTTAATTATCCTTTCAATCTCTTTTTGAGCAAAGAGTTTGGTATTTTTTCCATCATAGTAATTATATCATTTGTAATCATACATACACACACATTTGCCAACACACATACATGTATATATTCATATAGTTTCCAAAAGAACTATAACAATCATTAATACAAGAATTGCATCCGTTTTATTTACTACTTTATACTCAACCCCTTGCACAGTATGTGACATATATTTAGCAGTCATTATATATTTGAGAATAAATGAATTAATGAACATAAGCTCTTTGAGACTAGGGTTTTATTTTATTGGCTAGTCATGAGTAGTTTCTTCTATATCCTATTTTCTTTAGGATTCATATCATCTTAATTTGTTTTGTAATTATTTCTGTACAAGATTTATCATCTATAATGAATTTTAAAACTAAATACAGAACATAACAAATAGTAGATGTTAAACACAATTGATTTGAACTAATGAATAAATGATTATAGAAAATACATTATTATTATTGAGAAATAAATGCATCTCTCTTGCAATGTTTTGAAGGATATTTCACTTTTGCCTATACATTAATAATTATGCAATTTGTTCAGGCAATTTTCCTAATAAATCATAATTCTCTGATACTCCAATTTGTATTTGGTTATGTAAAAGAATTTCAGATAATTTCTTAGTCATAGAAATGATTTATATCTTAAATTAAAGCATTATAACTTAAATTGTGCAAATAATCCTATTAAAATTACAAATCTATTTCTGTCACAAGGATTATGTTTTTAATAAAAGACAGAACATTGATTTTTAAAAGGATTTCTTGCACTGCCTATCCTGCATCAGAATGTCTCTGTTTAATAGCAAGAACTTGCTTGAGAATAGAATATTTTTTTCATTTTTGAAATAAAAAATGCATGCCTGCATTTCACCCTGACCCAAAACTCAGGAGCTAAGCACATTCGTGTTTTCTCTAAGCTTGGAGAACTTGTGAAAGTTTGCTTAATAGAGAGAGCCCCTTGCACATTTTGTTTTCTCACATTTACTCTCAGTGCCACCATTTCATCTTATCCCCTTCCCTCCATATGCTCCAGAGAAAAAAGAGGGTGATCCTTAGCCTGTAGCACCACTTGGATTCCTATTGTGCAAACCGTACTATATTTCATGTCTTTCTCATCACTTGGTGAGGAGAATGAAAACGGTTGTTGAAACAGTGAAGTAGAAACTAGAAGTCAATGTTGAAAGAACAAGTATGCAACACCCAACTAAATTAAAAATACACTCATACATGTGCATGTATTCTAATTGAGATATATATATATCAAAAACAATTTGACAAGAATAAATTTGCTCATTACCTAATTAACTGAAAATATCAATTTATATAAAAATAGTTTACTTTATAAAACATTCAGCATTTTGTTTTTTGGAATATCATTTGTGCTTTTTAAAAGTTCTTTGACATTTGTATTGACTGATTTTCATTTTGTGTAGCCAACTTATAGTAGATAAGTAATTGTACACTTTAATTGAGGAAATTTCATGTATTTTTATCTATATCTACCTATTTTATCTTTATCTACCTATCATCTATCCAGTAACTACCTATCCTAATTTAATTTTTATTGCATATTAACACATTTTATAGTTTGCTTTCTTCATATGTATTATGTAATTTGATCTTCATCATACTCTTTTTAGATATACTGGCCTGTTCCCTTTACCGCTGTTTTAAAGAACACAAAGTTGAATCTCAGATCTAAACTCATTAGTTCAAAATAATTGCAAATAACATGGGAAAGAACCTGCAGTTTCATTTAGGAACTGACTGTTGACGTCCCATGGAGAAATGTCTGTGATTCAAGAGTTTATTGTGTCTTTCTTTTGAGTTGGACGACATGTAACAATAGCTATACCCTTCTTGGATATGGCTTTGTTCTCCAAGATTATAAAAATTTCTTCTTTTTCATATTCTGTTGCTGGTTAGGCACTATATAAACTGAATTGTTTCAAAGTCTCTAATAAAATGTGATTTTGAAATTCTGATAATTTATAGACACTGTGTGTCTAGGGCAGAATATCTTTGGTAAGTATGTGGCCATATAGCTATTTCATGGGCCTGTGAGAATTTGTGCCTATCATTCCTTAATCTCCTGTCTTCCTGCCCAATAGACAACAGGGTAGAACAAGACTTTTTATTTCACTCCAAAACCAAGCTAGAGAATAATTTTCTCAATATCAAGGACATTGCTTGAGCCTTGTTTTCCAGGAAGAAGTTTTGGTTCTTTCCTAGAATTAGTACTCTTGGGAGGCTTTCTATCAGCCATAACATTGGAGATATTTGATTATTTTTTCTCTTCCTTTGGTGGAGCTAAATAGAATGATGTAGCTTGGAGGGAAAAGAACAGTCCAGCTTTTCCTACAGTTTCCTGTCAAGGAAAGAGTGATGTACTTTGCTGCAGGCATGTGGGCACCTATTTCCTTGATCCAGAGCTTCTGGCCTTCTACATAATTGGGACATATCTTAGTCCATTTGGGCTGCTATAACAAAGTACCATAAACTGGGTGACTAATAAACAATAAAAATTTATTTCTGTTCAAAGTTTGGGAAGTCCAAGATCAGGGTGCCCATATGATTGGTTCTGGTGAGGTCCCTCTTAAGGGTTGTGACTGCTGACTTCTAGCTATATTCTCCCAGGGCAGAAAGAGAACTAGAGAACTCTCTGGGTTCTCCTTTATAAGAGCACTAATCTCATTCTTGAGAGCTCTTTCCTCATGACCTAACTACCACCCAAACACCCTATCTCCTAATACCATCACATTGGGAAATAGGATTTCAACATATGGATTTTGAGGGGACACAAACATTCCGTCCATTGCAGGACACCTGGACTAGAAATACATAAGTGTAATGTAAATAAAAACTATTATTTTGTGGTCCAGACTAGTTTTGCAGGGCCTGCTATTAGACTTGGTGGCCACCCCTGGCTCACAGGGGTGTTTCTTTCTGAGAATTGTCTTCTGTGAAGATCTTTTCCTCAGGTATTTCATGAAGAATGCTGGTTAAAAGAAACACTCAGTTATCTCAAAAATTGTTTCTTTGCAAGAAAGCATAGTAATATCATCTAGCTTCTTATATTTCTGGCTCATTAACTAACCCAGACCCCGGCCGTCATAAATATCATCAAAACCATCAATCTTTTGATTCTGCTAGTTTTAGGGTTCTTTATCTCCTAATGTCCTTGCTGCCTCCTTGCTCAGCTTGAATTCATGGTCAAGCACACATACTTAATTCCTACGTCCCCTCTTGCTTCCTCACACTCTGTTGGCAAAACCATACTCTGATAAATTCAGCTCTCTGCCTACTATTTATCTCCATCCTTGAAGCTTAACATCAATGGAGAAAAACATAAAACCATATTGACAGATCTCACTTTAAATTTCTGACATGAACCTCAAGTGGTATCTCAATGCTGTTCAGTAAACATACTGTGCTTCCCTAGGATATTCATTCTTTTAGCCAATTATAACCCATCACCTCCTCTCTCCAAAACTCCACCCCTCCTATGCCTCACCTGTGGCTAATGAACTTGTGTCTTCTACTCTTGGAGGCAATTAGAGACAAATGTGCAGACCCCCCCACCCCCTAGTCTACCCTCTTACAGCGTCTGCACCGTATCCTCTAACTGCCTGTCAATCACCTTAGTGCAGGTACTAGACTGGGTGCCGGCAGTCCCCCAAATTCTCCATGGTTGGAAATGACAGGGTCCCCGAACTTGGATGGAAAAAAGCCATATCTTTATTTTTACTAATTCCCAACTCATATTTTATATTTCTTTGAAATATGAGTATAGGCAAAGATTAAATTGCAGTATTTGTTACTCTGTCATCATCGGAAAGCACAGGTATTTTCATATTTCATTTTAGTTCTTATGACATTCTAAAATTTTCTTTACACTAATCACAACTTTGAAAACAATGACAAACCTACTGCTTGAATTTGTTATTTAAACTATTAATCAAGAAACACACATTACTATAATAAAATGTTATATTTTTAACAATATAAAGATACACACATTCACATATGGCTGGTTTCATTTGGAATCCTAAAATATTATTTTGAGAAGCGATCTATAGACTTCTCCAGCCTACTGAAAAAGTCCATGGCATAAAAAGTTTTACGAACTCTTCTAGAAGTGACCATATCGTACCTATAGCCAATCCTTTTGTATGTACACTAGATCTTTTCACTTTTACCTGCTTAAGAACATTATCCCAGTAATTTTTCCTACTTACCACGGTATTAGTCAGAGTTCTTTAGAGAAACAGGATCAATCAGAGTAAGGGGGAGAGAGAGAGAGAGAGAGGAATAAAGAGAGAGAGAGAGAGATTTTAAGGAATTGGCTCACTCACTTATGGGGGCTGGAAAATCTGCACAGCAGCCTGGTAGGCTGGAGACAGAGGGAAAAGCTGATGCTGCAGTTTTGAGTCTGAAGGCAAAATTCTTTTCTTTTAGGGAGATTTCAGTCTTTTTTCTCCTAAGGTCTTCAACTGATTAGATGAGGCCCACCTACATTATGGAGGGTAATATGTTTTACTCAGTCTATTAATTTAAATATTAATCACATCTGAAAAATATCTCCACAGCAACATTCACACTGGTGTTTGACCACGTAACAGGCAAAATAGACTAGCCAAGTCAACGCCTAAAATCAACCATCATTCCAGGTTATTATCATCAGCATAAAAAAAGTACTAAAATTTCTCCCATTTAAAAATATAATTTCTCCTGATCTGATCCTATTTCCTTTATGAACCACCAATCTATTCTGTTTCCCTTTTCAGTCAAGCTCCTTGAAAGAATTGTGTACACACACTGTTTCCAAATTCTCTCCACATATTCTGTCATGGAGCCTCACTGATCACCCATTTATTTTCGTTCTAGCAAAAGTGCTCTTGTTAATGTAATCAGTGAGCTCTACTTTATTAAATCCGATGTGTGATTCTCATTCTTTATCTTACACGACCCATCAGCAGCATCAAATTCAGCTGATCTTTCTATCTTCCTTGATATATTGTCCTCGTTTTACGTCTAGGGCACTACTTTTCTTGTTTGTTCTCCTAACTCTTATCTTCTTTCTTTTCTTTTTTTATCGTTGACTTCGTAATGTTGACCTCACAGACTTTCAGTCCTCTTCTCTACTTCCTCATTAGAGTGGTGATCTCATCCAGCCTCATGGGGTATGTGCCAGCGACTCCCAAATATGATCCTTAGTGGAGACTTTTCACCTGAAATCCAGACTCATTAGCCCCACTGCTGACTAACCTTCTCAACTAGTGTCTCACAGACATTTAAAATTCTACATATCTAATGGTGTACCCTTCATGTTCTCCCTCTGTATCTGCTGCCGCTTTCACCTTCTCCATCTCAGTTGATGACAGTTTCATTTTTCCACATCTTTGGGCCATATGCTTGGTTTCATTCTTCATTGTATTTTTCTTTCATACTAGAAACTTGGAAACATTTCTGCCTCTGCTTTTAGAATGTTAACAGGATCCAACCACTCCAACAGGATCCAGTAACTCACTGATCGTCACTCTGATCCAAGCTACCATCGTTGTTAATCTTCATTGCTGCAGTGGCTTCCTAACTGTCCCTATGCTCCACCCCTGTCCCCACTCATTCAGTTCTTAACAAAGCAGCCAGAGTGACTCTTTCAAGGGCTGTGAAATCACATCACTTCTCTGCTCAAAATCCTGCAATGGGTTCCCGTTAAACTATGAGTAAAACCAGAATGTCTTATTTTCTTTTCCTTTTCCTCTCCCAGTCCTCCTCTTCCTCCTCGTCCTCTTCCTCTTCCTTCTTCTTCTTTTAATGTTTTCTTCTCTGAAGCATTTTAAGCACTTGAAACAGACTTTGCTATAGATACTCAACAAATATTGGCTAAATAAATGGAGCCATTCAGTGCATTGCCTCTTTCTATGAAATTATTTAGAAAAAACTTCCCAGTTTTAGTTAAAAAAGAACTTAGTATTACTGGAGAGAGGGAGGAAAAAAAAGGTACAGCTGGATTTGGCCATAAATCTTCACTGTCTTATAGGCATTCATCTCATTATCGTATGATGATGATTTTTATAGCCATTCCACTCAAGGTTTCAACATTGCCATCCTAAATTGGTTTTATTTGACCAGAGTGAAAATGATTAAGCTCTAATCAAAATAACTGTTAACAGAAATGCCCTCTTTGCCATCCACACTTTTTCTAATAGAAATATTGGCTTATTTTATTTGTAGATAATCAAGTTTAATAGGATACAAAAATAGTAATGATTTTTTTCTTTTATTCTTTATCTCTCAACTGGTATCTCCTAGTCTTTCCTGTTCTCATCTCAACACTAAATGATCGGTTCATTTCCTTAACTAGAAGGAAACTCTTCTTTTGATTCATCCATCTTTAGGACTTTCTTATTACAGAAAAGTTAGAAGTTAGTTTGGGAGACAAATAGCGTTGGTTCAGATCCTAGAGGTGGCACAAATTAACTGCTTAGGAATGCTAAGTGACTTCTCTCTACTTCAGTTTCTTCATGGATCAAATTAAGAAAATGAGTATTTTAGAGTTTTTATAGAAATTAAATTATTTTACACATCCAAGGTTTATAAAACTATGTCTTGTACATGCTCAAAAATCAATATTAGTCCTTTTTACTTCTTACATACATAATTTTAGAGAATATTAACAGAAGTTCTTAGTATGTGAAAAAATGTGTTAAAGTTAGTATTTGGGCAATTAGAATTTAATGACAACAATTAGAAAACTCATTTTCTTCTCTTTGTTCAGATAGAATAAACATTATATTAGGTAAAGTCATTTGCTGAGTTAAAAGAGTACTATATGTTATCATGAATTGTCAGTTTGGAAGTTTATATTGATCCTGAAATCTCATTTATAATTTTCAAAAAAACAATTATTTGCTCTATAATTTTTTTGCCATCTATTTATTTGTTCTATAAGAAGAATATAAACTTTCTTTATATTCTGATCTTAGCTCTTACATTTCTTAGGATTTATTTATTCATTTCTATCTCCCCCAGATTACAAAGTTATCCTATGTGATCTTGAAAGTTGACATGTTTTCTTCAGTTTTTCTTTTATTATCATGATTTTTTCATTAAAAAAGTGTTCTGTGTTGGGTTAGGCCAGTGGGGCTGTGGTTAAGTTCATGCATTTTCTTAGCATCCCAGGGTTTGTAGGTTTGGATCCTGGGCACAAACCTACACACTGCTCATCAAGTCACGCTGTGGTGGCATCCCACATACAAAATAGAGGAAGATTGGCAACAGATGTTCGCTCAGGGCCATTCTTCCACACCAAAAAAAAAAAAAAAAAAGTCTTCATGAAAAAGAGTAGCATTTTCTTTGTGAAACTAAATTTACAATTGAAGATGTTTGAGAGCATCTATTATTGCCTTTGTTGAGAGTTCATGAGAGACAACATGTGATGGGGGAGTATCTCATCTCCAAGCTCAGAGTATACACTCATCTTCAATTGCTGAATTTCATCTTTCAATTTAAAGGGGGTGAAATATCATCTAAAACCTACTCATGCATTTGGAAAGGCTTTCAACCACCAAGATTTATCACATATCAATGGCATCTAGCTTGTTATAGGATTCCTTCCTAACGTGCCTTCATGCTGTCCAGCAAAAAAGAGCATTTACAAATATGTTGGCATCTGCTTTCTAGTTGCAACAAGCAGGGAATTAACATCTGCAAGGGAGAGATTATCCTCATGCATCATATTGGGATTTTTCACACACTTCTGTTATTGCTTCAAAAATACCTCCCTTGTGACATATTCCATGAAGGAGCTAACAAATCTGCAGGCAGCTGACAACCTGGAAACACTGCCACTGCTCTTGAAAAGTAATTAATGATACTATTTTCTCCTCATCACTGTGCGTGCCAGTTTTTTTAGCTCTTGACTAAGGCACTCATCTATTATTTTTAAAAAATTAGAAATTTTCATTCATACTATTCCCTAAACCACCTTATTCTTTGTTATTAATTCAAAAACATCTCTTCAACTGTCAAATTAGAAAATGTATGCATTAAGAAAAAAGAAACTAAGATAGTATTTTATTGGTGTATAAATGACATTTATGCTTGAGCTTTCCCTTTAAGAACATGTGGTTTCACCTATCTACTAATAATTTTGAAATTGCTTGGGACTTTTCACCTGGTAGCTGATTATTCTAGGGATGTTTAGTTTTAGTTGTGTGTGTGTGTGTGAAAATAAATTGATATCAAGAAATCCTGATAGTTTCCTTACTACTTCAATGGCATCTCTGTATTATACAGAAACTGTTTATCTTGGTGAAAAATAAACTCTTTGCTTCACATATTATATCAGAAAGATATTTTATGCTCTTATTTTCATAGGTAAAATCTCTTTTTTTAGGGGTCAAAACTCTAAAACCCTGGCTGATCATAAGTCGTGGGGTGAACTAGGCATGTTTATTAGGTGTCAGGCACTATGCCAAGCATTTTGCATATGTTAGCTCATGCAATTCTTATGTCAACCTTAGAAGGTGAGTCCCATAATTATTCGTTTTGTACAGTGCAAGAAATTGAAGTTCAGAGAGGTTAAATAAATTGCCCAAAGTCATAAAGAAACTAAGCAGCAGAGCCTGGATTCACTCCCAGAAATTTACTGAAATTCCAGCACATATTCTAATTATCATATTTCTTTAAGTGTTTTTTTTCAAGCAATAATGATAACCATAAAAATGCACCTAAAGTAATTTCCCACATAGATAAAATGTTGCAAATTGTTAATCTTCTTTTCTTTTCTCTGTGGAATCTTTTTAAGTCCCTTATTATCCTAGTGTGTGGATTCGCTGAGGAGTTTTTCACTTGTTCAATTCATTGTGTCTTTGTTTTTGTTAATCAATATAATTAAAATATACTTATAAAGGAGGGGAAAAGCCAATACAGATAGCAAAATTATTTTCAGATTCATTTTATATAGAGTTTAACTGTAGGTTTATGGCTGTATGAAACAATAATTTAATAAGTAGTCAAATGTATTTAAATTTAAATTAAAAGTAATTTACATAAAACATATTATCAATCTCTCTTCCACAAAAGAAAAGCCCTTACACTGTGAACAATTGGTCTTTCTGAGTTCTTTGCATTCAAGGACACTTAGAGAAAACAAAGTTAAAAAATAAATAGATTTTGATTTTCGAAATTGTTTACACTGTTGTCTCCCGATGTCGATTCTGAATATCACCCTGAATTAAACTATTCAGACCTAGTAACTTTTATCCCTTAAACTGACAGCCTGCTCAGCCCACTGCATAAATGCCATGCAAATGTTCTTATGTTGTAACTGCTATGAACTCAATCTGTGTGTATTTTGCTTTCTCAGGGAAAAGCAGGTCTTTGATGAATTTGGCTAGCATAATCTATACTATTTATCAGGTGAAATTAAACGGACAATTGATTCATAAGTTGCACTAGTCTGCTCAGGCTACCATAACAAAATAATGCAGACTGGATGACTTAAACAACAAAAATTTATTTTTTCTCAATTCTGGAAGCTGTAAGTCGCAGATCAAGGTGCCAGCAGAGTTGGTATTGGGTGAGGGCTCTCTTCCTGGCTTGCAGCTAGCACCTTCTCTCTGCATCATCACAGAGCCTTTCCTTTGTGCCTGTACAGAGAGAGAGAGCACTCTGGCATCTCTTCTTCCTAAAGTCACTAATGCTATAGAGCTGCATGCTTTGTAAGGCTCGGGGCCCTGAAGATTCAGAGGAAGATAAGATCACCTGGCTCCAAGATGCTCACATTCTAGTATGAAAAACAGAGGGTAAATAGATGACTCATTTCCATAGCAAAAGCATGGTAAGGTGTAATGCTAACCAAAGAGAGGATACTTAAGACTTTTATGGAGAACATGATAAAAAAAAAATCACAAACATTACAATAATTGGTCATACAGAATAAACCAGAATTCACAGGCAGATGAATGATTAGAGTTCATGTCCAGCTGTGTATTACAATTCACACACCCTTTCATAGAGCTGCAAATAGTTCAGTATGGCTAGAACAATGAAGGAGATAGCTGAGAAAAGGAGATAGTGAACCATAGTGAGGTGTTTGTCCTCAGTACTAGAAATCAGTGAAAGAGTTATCAACAGGGGAGTAGCATTATTAGCCTTTTATACTTTGAAAATAACATGCAGGGTATTATCCAAAGCAGTGTTGGGAAATAAGGATACCGGAGGTTTGGAGCCCAGAAGATTTTGCAGTAGTTCAAGTGTCAGAAAATAAGGACATAAATTAATGTAATTATATCTGTAGCAGGAAACAGAGGACAGTGTCAAACAATAGCTTGAGAGGTTCAATAAGTGGGTCATGAAGGATGGTAAGGAGCAAGAAGGAGTTAATGTCAAGTCCTGGATTTCTCTTTTTTTTTTTTTTTTTGAGGAAGATTAGCCCTGAGCTAAGTGCTGCCAATCCTCCTCTTTTTGCTGAGGAAGACTGGCCCTGAGCTAACATCCATGCCCAACCTCCTCTACTTTATATGTGGGACGCTGACCACAGCATGGCTTGCCAGGCAGTGCCATGGCCGCACCCAGGATCAGAACCAGCGAACACTGGGCCGCCAAAGTGGAACACGCACACTCAACTACTGCACCACTGGGCTGGCCCCAAGGATTTCTAATTTTCACTTAACCATTCACAGGTTGGATCTGTAGGTGGTTGTTGTTGTTGGTTGTTGTTGTTTTGTATATGTGTGTGTTGAGAATCAAGGGATGGTTGTCTGTCAGCAGTTGTCCAAAGTGATGCACACTGAGTTGTCTGATACATCTAATATAACAGTATTTAGAGAAATAATTTTGGTTGGTAGTATACGTGCATATGGATATGGAACTCAGAGGTGAGGTATGGGTATGGTTTTGCAAGAGATAACAGTAGGTAGATAATTATATAAGAGATTGCTTAAGGAGTGAATGTTGTATCACATAAGAACTGATTAACAAAACCTAGAGCCAAGCAAAATTTCAGAAAGAGAGAGAGAAGTAGTTGGCTGACTCATCACCCATTCCCAAATGACTTCTCCCTTGCTGCCTTCACTCCAGAGATAGGAGAAGCCAAATACTTGCTCTTCTGTTTCCATTGCTCCTAGGAATGACCAATAAGACAATTCTTACCACAGAAAACAGAAGCAAAACTGCTGGCAATCTTCAATGAAAGCATTTACTTTTCTTTTTCTTTTTTTTTTTTTTTTGATCAAGTGGGTTTCATTCTGGGGATGCAAGGATGGTTCAACATCTGCAAGTTACAAGGGTATTTAACTAAATAAACAAATTAATCAGCCAAAGTAGAACATCTGGTCACTTTTGCTTAGAAACCATTATATGTAGAGTCAATGCCTTTCCACTTCTGATGCATATAGTTAAGCTTCAAGTCCACTTGTCAAAAGAATTCTTCTTGCCCTAACTGTGGTGCTGGATAAGTGTTGTCTTTGCTTGCTCTACTGCTGCATTTACAGATAATATATTGACACACAAAACTTTGGTTCACCAAAGCCATGTCTTAAAGTTGGCAATAGACTTCAGCAATTCTGTGAGAGAACTTGCGTTTTCCCATTATAAGAAATGGATTCTTTTACAGGTTTAGAAAAATCTAGATCGTCATTGCCCAGACCTCAGAGTCTCTAAACTGGACAAAAACAGCAGAAGGGATGCCAAAAGCAAAAGCAGATATTTTAACAACAGCTGCCTAGCTTCTTCTGGCCATTCATTTAAATGTTGCAGTTAAGCCAGCTTGCAATATGAGTGCCCATCAGGTTTCAGGGAGCCAAGAAAGATTAAGTTTCTGGTTTAAAACAAAGCATCTCCTTGTGGCTAGAAATCTATTTCTGAGGTTTAAAGACCATTTTAAATTATTCAAACAGTTAAATTACAGGCCCTTATATTCAACATCTAAAGGGCTTGTTCAAATTTCAGGCTATTGAAGGGCTACTCATTGAAGAAACTTGAAATAAAATTTGATGGAAGCGAGGAGACAGTCTCTGTCACTATTTGAATATGGACTTCAAAATTCCACCAATATTCTCTATGCCTTAATTTCTACATCTGAAAGACGATGTCGTGAAACCAGACAACCTGTAATGCTCATTCCAGCACCAATATATATTCCTTTATGACTTATGACTTATGTGTATATCCACTAGAATTATCATTCCTATTGTTTTAGATGAGTTGTTAAAAATACAAATAATTGATTTGTGAATTAACATTCCTCAGCAATCCTCCATTCTTATGATTATTAAAATAAAGTTTCTCTAAGCTTGAATAAGATTATATTTTTGATCAAAGTATAGTTTTTTTAAATTTGTATAACATATATAATATTGGTATATTTTAGATGTATAATATAATTTGTATAGTATTAAACAGGTGTACAAAATAAAGCAAGCATGAATATCATTATTAGTAAAACAATTTTGTTTTTGCCTGGGAGGGATGAAGTTGAACATCGCTGAATTGGTTTAGTGTTCATTATTTGATGCATCCTCTGAACTATCTTTTGCAGACAAAGGTATTTGAGATATGCTATTGCTGTTGATACCTACATTGCACCTACAATGCACCTATTAAGATTTTACACATTGCTTTTTTTCCAATTGTATTGTGTGTTTATTCTTTCCCCCAAAATATTTGTAGACATTTGTAAAATGTCTGAATTTTTATACAGGTTACTAGCTTAATTTCTGGGTTATATCATCAGCTAGTGAATACAGATGCTATATTCAGAGATTGAATTCAGTAAATAGTGTAAGATTCGGGGGCAAAGCAAAGCAACCAAACCTCAAGGAAACATTTGTGTGTAAGTAGGAGATTTAAATTGTTTTTGCAAACATTACCTTCTACACATCTTTTTAGGGTTTTTTATTTCAGTATCTCACACTAACATGTAATGGTATCATTAGTTATCCATGGCCATTCTTATATTGCTGCCTTTACCTAATAGAAGCCTCAGGAAATTAAAATGTCAGGTTCATTATACTTATTAAGCAAAAGTTTTCTAAATTATCCAGGAGACACTGTGGAGTTACATTAAATCAAGTCTAATGGAAAGTTACAGAGGTTAACTAGCATTTTTTGCCCACATGCTTTTGCTGTAGCACAGTGAAGACAAAGTCAGAGGAAAGAGCAAGTATTTTGTGTAATCGGCATTTATTTAATCTGCTTGTCCATGAGCCTTGATCTTTTTATACCATTATAACATTATGTTTTCTTATGTTCAGACTCTATGGCTGCCTTACATATTTTTTTTCCTTTAAAGTTATATGACAAATTGTGTTAGAAAAAATTCCTGTTAGAATTTTTGTGAAAAAAATATAGTTAAAAAATAGAGGAATAGTTTGTGCAGCCAGGGTAATTCTGTGAATTCACCCATTGATAATCATTTTTGCTGGAAATATATTACAATGATGGGTGCTATGTAAAATAAGAGTTACAAAATCAGGCTCATAAAAAAAGATGAACATCTACAACTAAAAAACAAAAAAAAGAACAACAATTAAAGAGAAAGAGTGTGCACACTTATGCCATTTCTAAAGGGGCTTCAGTCCCGTATGCAATTGTGGCCAGAAATTTGGCTTCCGTGGTATGACAAGTACTAAAGCCACTTCATACGTGGATGAGAAACTGGAACAAGACTCACAGGTTAAATTTAGGAGAGAAAGCCAGAGGGAAAAGGAGAGAGAGAGAGAAGACAGAGAGAAGAGCAGGGAAGAGAAGAGAGAATGCAAAGTAGAGAGAAATCTAAAATAATAAGAATAGAAAAAAATCTAAAAATAAGAGAGGAACCTAATTCCAAGCAAGATAACTAACAAATTCTATAATTAAAATATAAATTCAAACTAGGAAATAATAATATTACTTAACAACCTGAAAAAGATGTTAAAAAACAATACTGAAGATGCTCATGGAGACAAAATTAAGATATTTGTCCTAATAATGTATAGATAAAAATTATTAAACAAAAATATATACAGATATTATGAGCCAGTGCTAGATAAAGACATTTTGAAAAATTAGTGATCTTGGATAAAATTTGTTATGCCTGCTATTAAGGATTTGAGAAACAATAGACTACATACAAGTACATTAATTAATTGCAACATAATCCTAACAATCTCATCACAAATGAAGCAGGAAGTCCACATCCCACTGTTGCGATTGTAGTCACAAGAGAACTACAAATCGTCTCTAACAATGAAAACAAGCTAGAAAACCAACAAAACAATTATTTCAGCATATAAGAGAGCTCATACCACAAAGAAAACCAGTGAACTAATGTCCAATTTAATGAGTACCTCTTGTTAACAAAGAGGTCTATACCTGCTTTATCTTTGGTGGAGCAATAGAAGGAAGAGGAAGAGACCTGGAAAAGAAGAAAGCAGATGAGAATTTTAATGACTCTTTTAGAGGCAAAGTGAGGGCTGGGATAAAAGTCTAAACTCTCTGGAGTAAAAGATGTAAAGATAGATTTTGACAATGAGATAGTTCTGTCCATTGGTTTTCACTAAGTGCTCACAGAAAGACTGAAGGCAAAACAGGGCACCCAAGTGAGACCTCCCTATGAGGTACAGATGTATCAGACCTAAAGAAGCATTAGGGTAAGGTAGGAAAACTGAGATAAACATTAGAGACACTCCAGGCTGTAACTGGATCCAAGGCAGCAGACTTCCACAACTGGGGAAAAAAAGGAGAGGTGACAGAGACTGTGCTAAATACCAGTCTTGGGCCCCACTATTGATTGAGAAAAAGTCTTACTGAGTCTTAGAGTGAATATTAAATACTGGATATCTCCATCTGGAAGGAGGGCAGGAGAACTGAGAAAGAGAGAGATCTCTCCAGAGCTGCTATTGCCCGGGGCTAACTGAAGGCTGAAGGCAGGGAAAGCTAATTGAAATCTGACTTCCGGAAAAATAGAAGCTTCCAGTCCTGAACTCAAATAATCTGAAGTAGGCAATGAACTGAATCTAACAAAAGCAGCATGATAATAATAATAATAATAAACCATATTAATACAGACTTAATTGAATGAAAAAAATTCAGCTTGACAGAAGAGAAAACCTGCAATTTTCTGTATATAAATATTGCCTACTTAAATTTCTAATGATATTTAACCAAAATGTCCACCATTCAAACAAAAAAAAAATTACAGAGTACAGAAGAAGCAAGACAGTATGACACATCATCATGAAAGGAAATAGTCAATAGAACAAGATACAGTTAACACAGATGTTGGAATTATCAAGTGTGCACTTAACTAAAATAAATACATTCAGGATTCTAGTAAATAAAGGGTAACAGCATTCATGACATATGGAGAAGTGACATAAAATAAATAAATAAAAGAGCAAGTGGAAATGCTTGAAATGAAAAGTGTTACATAACAAAGATAATTTTTCGGTTTATCAGCAGAGAAAAAAATTCAATGAAGTTGAAATACAAATACAGTTTGAATTACAATAATGAAAACTGGAATTAAAGAAGAGCAGATAATCTGAAATCTGTAGGAAAATATCACACAGTCTATCATGCCTATCATTGGAATCCCAGGAAAAAAATGTGAGAAATAATGAATTAGGCATTAAAATATCTGAGAGATGGTTAAAATTTTCAGTTGATGAAAGACATCAAACCAGATGTTCATAAAGCTCAGCACATCCCAAGCAGAATATGTGCAGAGAAAAGTTCCACGAGGCATATTATATTCAAATTGCCCAAAAATATAATATTTCAAAAACCATCTGATGGGAAAAGGAAATATTATAAAAAGATGGGAAACAATTAGAATGACAGCTCATTGCATCTATAGGGGTGGAAAAACTATTGCTCTACCCTTCTAGGTTATTTTGGCTGACCTGAAAATTAAATTGTCATGAGACAGAGTAACAGGAAAAAATCAAATAAATTTAATAACATGTACACATGGGTGAAATCCAGGAAAACCAAATAACTTGCCAAATGGCTGAAACCACCACCTTAAATACAACCTTCAACTAAAGACAAAGGAGGATGTTGGGGATAGTGGTTTGGGACTTCAAAGGGGAGGAAGGCAATTCACATGGAGATAGCAAAGCAAACATTTGGTAAACAAATGTTTATCATTCCTTGCAAAGACAATGAGAGATGGAGAGGACTTTGGTCAAATGGGCCTTTCTAGGTTCCTCCCTGTCTCCCACTCCTAGTTCATATTATACTATAATTGTCTATGGTGATAGCTCCTTCCTGGAACAGACATTCTCTTAAATTCTTTTAGGCAGTTAGGGGGAAGGTCAGAGTCTTCTTCTGAGTCTTTTGCTCTTACAAATAATCAAGCCAAAGAGACACATTTTGGGTGACAAATTCTTATCCCTCACACACCAAATAACCAATTAAAGTCAGTAAATGATGACATGACATATTAAAAGTTATGAAAGAAAAATATCTTTCAACTTAGAATTATATAATCAGTGAAAATAGCCTTCATCAATAAAGTAAAAATAAATACCTTCTTTAGGCAAGCAAAAGCTGAAAGAATTTTTCTAGAATAGATCTGCAGTAGAAGAAATGAAAAAAAGAAAAATGTGGGTTTTTTTTTCTCTCTTTTTAAGCCAGGGAAATGATATCTCATAGAAACAGTCTCCTACAAAAGAAGGAATAAAAAGTAGAAACATTCGTGACATAGGTTAAAAATAAACCATGATTTTTCTTATCAACCAATGGTTTAGAAAGACTCCAAATGTGTATACAGCTCGTTAGTATCCTAATATTTAGAGTTGAATGGCCCTCAGCAAACTTTGCTTCACCAATGAGAGATTCTGTGCCCTGAATACAGAGTCATCACAAGCAACCATAACATCAATCGTTTGGGGTAAGATTTTGACTCAGACACATCTGAGTTTAATCCATTCTCCAGCACTTGCTTTTTGAACAAGTAAATTATAATGACTGTGCAAAAAGTCTCATGCTCCTCATGTACAATAGGAACCATCATAAATCCTTATGAGAATGTTGCAAGGATGAGAAATAAGTAAATAAAATCACCAAGCACAATGATTGACATCTGAGACCTTCTCAATGTTTCCTGCTGTTATTTTTTGCTCCATGGACAGGATAAAACAATCAGATATGATTCACTATAGGGAGGAAAGTGATGGGTTGAGCAAAGTGAAGGAAAGGAAGAGAAAGGAGGAACATCATTTGCATGACAACTGTAAATTTCTGGGAAGAATGGATATGTTGAGAGTCCCACTGGGAATCTTGTTTGTGTAGAGTAGGTGAGTGAGGGAACTACCCAAATGAATCTCAATGATATCAACAGTCATTTGGCATGGACATATGGTGAAATATATAGCAATCAAAATAAATAACCTCGGTGTATCAACACAAATAATGAAAACTCAAAAAAGAAAAGTAATTTGGCTAATAAGATATCTATAGTATGCGAAAATTTAAATGTTTTAAAATTACACAGATAACATGAATTTTGATTTTTTATGATGAAATATTTAAAATATATCAATGATTACAGGGAAAACAATAAAGGTCTGAGTATCCATCTGTAGGAACTATCAAATTAAATTATACTACCACAGTTACACTAAGTTTGTATAAAGAAATAAAATAATGCATGTATATTTGAAATCTCTCCTCTCACTCTATTTTACTTTTCACGTTCTTGATCAGTATTTCCTCTCCAGAGGGAAGCACTACTTCACTTGATATGCCTTATTCCCCTCTGTTTTCAGTAGTTTTAGTATGATACTGATGGTGTTCAGGACGTACTACTCCAAAATATGGCACCTTGGCATATTGAATATTTTACGGTGAAGGAATTTGAGAAAAGAGCAGAAACAAGAAGCCTACTCTGACCTTCTCCTGCCCTTTTCCCCTGAAACAGGTGAGCCTTGTCTATACCCAGAAAAAGAGAGCATCCTTATATCTGAAGACAAAGGGAAACAGAGGATAATTCTGATACTCGGGCCTGCTAAGTTTCCCACATTTACCTCATACTCTCTGATCTATCATATTTCTACATGACTGCCCACTCTTCATCAAACCTAGCATAAAAATACTCAGGTCTATCTGTTTTTTCAGGTCCTCATTTCCTTTGAAGCCTCCCATGTCACACAAAACTTATATTAAATAAATTTTCAGACCCAGTCAGGGACCCTAAAAGGATCAAGGAAAATTTTTTCCTCCCCTTAACAATTCTGCGTTGTAATTCTTTATATACTCTAAGGGTCATTTTGAATCTGGTGTTTAACAATACATTTCATGATTTACCACTCTTGACACATCTTGTTCTTGTTCATTAAATTTAACTATGTTACAAATTTCACTGTCTGGAAAAAAAATAAAGGATTTTTTAAAAATAATTTCTAACATCTTGGATTTATATTACATATAGAAATAAAATAAGTGACTTCAAAAGTATGCAGAGGCAGAGAGAAGTTATTGAAAATATGCCATTGCAAGTTTTTAATCTTATTAGTTGTGTTAGAGTATTTTTTGAAGATGGATTCTGATACATTAAAGATGCACATTTTAGTATTGAAAATGACCACAAAAACTCAGCATTGTTGATGAAAATAATCTATAACCAATCTATAAATGAAAATTGTGGTGAGTTTATTTTGGCCAGATCTGAAGACTAGCTTAGCCTGGGGCCTTCCTTCCCCAAGGAAGGAAAGGCACCAAAGATGTGGGGCGTACAGAGAGGTTATATACCCTCAAAGAGCATGTTTCACCTATGATTGGAATGTTCCTTTTACAATAGTTTTGAAATTGCTCTGTCAGCACAGCAACTGATGGACAGAGCAGTTAGTAGGTCTGCTGTCTCAGTGGACACCGCAGGGTAGCAGATCTGTTGTCTCCAGCTGCTTGGTCACAGGGTGAGTGCAGCAATCAGTTCCTAGCCTAGGGAGACATGCTTATCCTTAAGGAAAAGCCAGAGTTGCATCTTTATCTTAAGGCCATTTGTTCTTGTCTTTGGGACATAGCAAATGCTTAAAGTAAACATACAATGAATGCTCAATGGCCATGTCAGGCCCTTTTGGAAAAACAAAGTGAGGCTAAATTAGGTTTACACCAAATGGCTTCCTCATATACTCCAATATAGCCTATTGCTTGCCATTTGTTTGTCAGCATAGATGATAAAATGGGATATTAAAATGTATCAATTTACTTCTTTCTCTCAAAAAAAAAGTCAGAAAGAAGGACTATAGAAAAGAAAGGACAGATGAAATAAACAGATATCAAAAATAAAAAGTAGAAACTTAAACTCAGACATATTAAAAATTGCATTAAATAGAAATGGGCAAAGCATTGCTAATAAAACACAGAAATTTTTAATCATATTTTCAAAAATAGTCCTGAGCACAAGGAATAATACCAGGGCAAAATAGGGACATTTCTTAATAATGAGTCAATTCAAAAGAACTCATAGCAACCTTACATATGTAGTCATATATTAACAAAGCAACTAATTACACGAAACAAAAATTCAGAGAAACAGGGGGAAAGATAGCCAAACCTAAAACTATAGTTAGAGACAGCAATCCTCTTCTCTGTAGTTGAAAGAACAAGTAAACAGAAAATAAACAAGGATCTAAAAGTTTTAATTAATTATAAATAAATCAACTTAATGGAACTTTAGAGAATACTACATCAACCACAGCAAAATATACATTCTTCTCAACACCAGGATGGAACACATGGTTTATTCCAAGTCTCAGTAAATTTCTAGGGATCAAAATCAGACTGAATATATTTTCTGACCGTATTCTGATCAGAAATAAATTTGAAATCATTAACTATAAAAGCCTAGAGAATTCCACCAATATTTGGAAATTAAACAAGTCTACGTACCATGTGAATTAAAGAAGGTACCAGGAAGATGAAGAGGTGTCCTCACCAAAGCCTGAGAAAGAGTGAATGGTAGATAACAAAGGAAATTAGAAGCATGTAAAATCTAATAAAGGAAATATTTCAAGAAGATGGGAATAATTAACAGTGTTAACTGTTCTTGTAGACCAAGTAAGATGAGAAGTGGGAATAGATTATTGGATGTAGCAAAAAATGTAGAGTAGATTTACAAAAGAATAGGACCAGAGAATAAGACCAGGAGATTTTAAGACCAGACGCTAGTGTTCTAAAGAAAAGCAGAGACATGAGACCACAGTAGAATACCAATGCGGAATCAAAATATTTGATTATAAATAAAGATGATAATACAACATGAATTTATGCTAATGAGAAAGATCCAATAGAGAAAAGAAAAAAATTGATTCCAGAGAGGCAAGAATTGCTGAGAAGGGAAAAAAGTAAGATAGAATGTACAAGGGGAAGACGGTTGTCTTAGATGGAATATCCGGAAAGAAAGCTGTATCATAAATTGATGTGGTACTGGACATTGTGGGAATTCTATTCTGATTGCTTTAAAATTTCCAGTGTGTGGCATGAAAACAGGCACATAGCCCAATAGAATAAAATAGAGGGCCCAGAAATAAATTTATGCATATACAGTCAACTAATATTTGTCAGAGGATGTAAAAATATTCACTGGGGAAAAGATAGCCTTTTCAATAAATGGTGCTCAGAAAACTCAATATTTACATGCAAAAGAACAAAATTGGACCCCTATCTTATACCACTCATAAAAATTAACTTGAAGCAGATTAAAGACTTAAATGTAAAACTTGATAATGTAAAACTCTTACAAGAAAACAAAGGAAGAAGGCTCCTTGACATTGATTTTGGCAATGATTTTCTTGCATATGACACCAAAAGCACAAGTAACAAAAGCAAAAATAAGCAAGTAGGAATTCATCAACTCAAAAACTTGTGCACAATAAAAGAAACACTCAACAAAATGCAGTGTTTGGAATGCAATCTATGGAATGGGAGAAAATATCTGCAAACCATAGATCAAATAAGGGGATAATATCCAAAATATATAAGGAACTCATACAATTTAATAGAAAAAAACCAAATAATTCAATTAAAAAATAGGCAGAAGATCTGAATAGACATTTACCAAAGATGACATACAAATGGTCAACAAGTACATGACAAGATGTTCGATATCACTAATTATCAAGGAAATGTAAATCAAAACCACAATGACATATCACCTCACACCTCTTAAAATGGCTATCATCAAAAAGACAAGAGGTAACAAATGTTGGTGAGGATGTAGAGAGAAGAGAATCTTTGTGCACTGTTGGTAGGAATGTAAATTGGTGCAGCCACAATGGAAAACAATATGGAGGTTCCCCAAAAAATTAAAAATAAAACTACCATATGAGCCAGCAATCCCACTTCTGGGTATTTATCTAAAGGAAATGGAATCACTATCTTGAAGAAATATATTCACTCCCATGTTCACTGCAGCATTCTTCACTAATCAAGGCATGGAAACAACCTAAGTGTTCATCGATAGATGAATGGGTAAAAAAAAGTATGATAAATATATACAGTGGAATATTATTCAGCCATAAGAAAGAAGAAAGCCATAAGAAAGAAAGAAAGAAGAAAATTCTGCCATTTGTGACAACATGGATGAACCATAAGGGCATTATGCTAAGTGAAATAAGTCAGAAAATAAAATAAAACAGTAAAGATAACTTACATGTTGAATTAAAACAACAAAAAAGCCAAACTCATAGAGATAAGGAATAGTTGCCAGGGGCTTAGGATGGGGGAAATGAGGAGATCAAAAATATATATGTTCCAATGCAATAGTTAGTGTAATTAGCTGAAAGGGGAGATGGAGAACATACTGGAGATTCGAGGAGAAAAAAAATATGAAGCAAAAAGTGACATCAGCATCATGGCAGAGTAAGCCCTTCCCTCAGACTCTCTCTTCTAAAATACAACCTAAAGGACATTTGAACACCAACAGAGGATACACACACAACACAAGAGACAGCTGGGAGACTCACACATCCATATGCCTGAAGGTGGTGGTGAGGCTGGATCCTCTGGAAAAAACTGCTAAGCAGGAGTCCCAAGGAAAGAGAAAAGCCACGGCTAGAGGAGGGGCACATTTGGGGAGAGGTGCTCTGTTTCCACCTGGCACTCCAGCCCCCGGTTCCAGCCCCACATTCACCAGGAAAGTGGCACAGTGAGAGAGGGGCTGGTTACAGGAGTGGCTCAGCAGAGGAGAGGCACTCTATTCCCACCTGGTGCTCCAGCCCTGTGCTCCAGCCCCACATTCTCTGGGAGAGCTGCATATGAGAGAGGGGCCAGTTAGAGGAGTGGCTCAGTTGGGGAGAGGTGCTCCGTTCCCACCTGGCAATCCAGCCCTGCTCTCCAGCCACATGATTGCTGAGAGCACTACACAGAGAGAGAAGCAGTGGCAAGTGGAGCCCTGTGAGCACCCAGAGCACCACACAGAGAGAGAGGCATTGATTGGGACAGGCATGCAGGTGTAAGAAAGTGCTCCTTACCCCACCGAGCACTCTAATCCTGCTAACACTCAGAGCTCCACACAGAGGTAAAAGTGGAGGCTGGGGGAAGCACTGGGGAAGGAGAACATCCCTCCCCCTTCCCAGTGCTCCAGATCTGCCATTGGCCAGAGCATTGCACAGTGAGAAAAGGAGCCAGTGGCCAGAGCTGAGTAGCCCCAGATCATGCTGGACCTGATCTGGTGCCTGATCCTCACCCAGTGGAGGCACATGGCAGCAGTGGCCAAATAATAATGCCATGCAGAAGCAAAACCCACACCATCAAGCAGTATGAGAAAGTATGCTAAATCTCCAGAGTGGAAGGAAAATGACAAGTACTGAGAAACCAACCCTGAAGACACAGAAATCCATAACCTAAATGACAAAGAATTCAAAAGAGCTATCATAAGAAAACTCAACGAGTTATGAGAAAACAGAAAGATAAATTAACGAATTCAGGAGCATCTTCCCAAAAGAGATTGAAACTTTAAAGAAGAACCAATCAGAATTGTTGGAGATGAAAAACACAAAGGATGAGATTAAAAAAAATCTGGATTCCCTAAAGAACAAAACTGACAATATGGAAGACTGAAATAGCAGTTTTGAAGACAATACTGTAGAAATGCTTCAGAGGGAGGAGAAGAGAGAACTAAGACTAAAAAGAAATGAAGAAGCTCTCAGAGAAATATTTGACTCAATTAGGGAAAGCAACATCAAAATCTCCCCAAAAATAAAAGTCTAGGACCAGACAGTTTCTCAGGAGAATTCTATCAAACATTCCAAGAAGATTTTTTTACCCATTCTTCTCAAACTATTCCAAAAAATTGAGGAAGATGGAAATATTCCTAACACATTCTGCAAGGCCAACATCACCCTGATACCAAAGCCAGACAAGGACAACACAAAGAAGGAAAATTACAGGCCAATATCACTGATGAACATAGATGCAAGAAACCTGAACAAAATACGGGCAAATTGAATACAGCAATACATAAAAAAGATCATACAGCATGATCAGGTGGGATTCATACCAGGGACACAAGGATGGTTCAACATCCACAAATCAATCAACGTGGTACACCACAATAACAAAATGAGGAACAAAAACCACATGAAAATCTCCATAGATGCAGAGAAAGCATTTGACAAGATCAAAATCCATTCACGATTAAAAATCTAAACAAAATTGGTATAGAAGGAAAGTACCTCAACATGATAAAGGCCATATATGACAAACCCAAAGCCAAAATCAGACTCATTGGGGAAAATGAAAGCCATCCCTCTGAGAACAGGAACAAGACAAGAGTGCCCACTATCACCACTCTTATTCAACATAGTACTAGAGGTTTTGGCCAGAGCAATTAGGCAAGAAAAGGAAATAAAAAGAATCAGAATAGGCACTAAAGAAGTGAAACTCTCACTGTTTGAAGATGACATGATTTTATACATAGAAAACCCTAAAGAATCCATGGGAAAACTACTAGAAATAATAACTACAGCAAAGTTGCAGAGTACAAAGTCAACTTACAAGAATCAGTAGCATTTCTATATTCAAATAATGAGCTAACAGAACAAGAACTCAAGAATAAAATTCCATTTACAATTGCAACAAAATGAATAAAATACCTAGGAATAAATTTAACCAAGGAAGTGTAAGATCTATACACAGAACACTATAAGACATTATTGAAAGAAATCAATAATCACACAAAGAAATGGAAAGATATTCCATGCACATGGATTGGAAGAATAAACATAGTTAAAATGTCCATACTACCTAAAGCAATTTACAGATTCAATGCAATCTCAATCAGAATCCCAATGGCATTCTTCATGGAAATAGCGAAAAGAATCTTCAAATTCTCCTGGGGCAACAAAAGACCTTGAATATCCAAAGCAATACTGAAAACAAGAACAAAGCTGGTGGCATCGCAATCCCTGACTTCAAAACATATTACAAAGCTATAGTAATCAAAACATCATGGTTCTGGTAGAAGAACAAACACACAGATCAATGGAACAGAATTGAAAGCCCGGAAATAAAACTACACATCTACAGACAGCTAATCTTCTACAAAGGAGCCAAGAACATACACTGGAGAAAAGACAGCCTCTTCAAGAAATGGTGCTGGGAAAACTGGACAGCCACATGCAAAAGAATGAAAGTAGACCATTATCTTTCCCCATGCACAAAAATGGACTCAAATGGACCAAAGACTTGAAAGTAAGATCTGAAACCCTAAAATTTCTGAAAGAAAATATAGGCAGTACACTCTTTGACATCAGACTTAAAAGGATCTTTTTGAATACCATGTGTACTCAGACAAGGGAAACAAAAGAAAAAATAAAGAAGTGGAACTTCATGAGATTAAAGTGCTTCTGGAAGGCAAAGGAAACCAAGATCAAAATGAAAAAAAAAAACCCACCAATTGGGAAAAAATATTTGCAAATCATATATCTGATGGGGGGTTAGTCTCCATAATATATAAAGAGCTCACACAAATGAACTACAAAACAACAAATAACGCAATCAAAAAGTGGGCAGAAGATATGAACAGGCATTTTTCCAAAGAAGATCTACAAATAGCCAATAGGCACATGAAAAGATGCTCAACATCACTAATCATCAGGGAAATGTAAAACAAAACTACACTTAGATACCCATTAGAAGGGCTATAATCACCGAGACAGAAAACAACAAATGTTGGAAATGTTGTAGAGAAAAGGAATGTTCATTCATTGCTGGTGGGAATGCAAACAGGTACAGCCACTGTGGAAAACAGTATGGAGATTCCTCAAAAAATTAAAAGTAGAAGTGCTATATGACCCAGCTATCTCACTACTGGGTATTTACCAAAAAAACTGGAAATCGACAACTCAAAGAGACTTATGCACCCATATGTTCATTGCAGCATTATTCACAACAGCCAAGACATGGAAGCAACCCAAATGCCCATCAACAGATGATTGGATAAAGAAGATGTAGTGTATATATATATATATATATATACACAATGGAATACTACTCAGCCATAAAAAAGATGAAAGCTTCCCATATGCAACTACATGGATCAACCTGGAGGGCATCAAGTTAAGTGAACTAAACCAGACAGAGAAAGAGAAACACCACATGATTTCACTCATATGTGGAATTTAAACAAACCTATGGAGAAAGAGGATAAATTAGTGGTTACCAGGGGAAGGGGGGTGGAGGGTGGGCACAAGGGGTGAAAGGGCATACTTATTTGATATATGACAAACAATAATGTACAACTGAAATCTCACTATTATAAGCTATTATGACCTCAATAAAATAAATAAATAAATAAAAACAAATATGAGACAGTCATCTAGGATTGAAGAGTGTTTTATGATTTCTGCACAGTAAGCACCCACTTAAGGTTCATGGTCAAGAATTTCATGTAAGAACAGTCAGCAAAGTATTTTGTTTTTTTGTCCAGTTTCCTTCAATTGCATCAAAATATAACAAACTGGATTTAAACAGGATTGTGGTACTATCAACCAAGTAAAACAGCAAGGAGGGGAAAGGAATTGAGCATATGTGCAAGGGAGTAATCGTTATGATTAAACGCGACAATAGGCTGAGGGAAAAAGAAAAAAGTACTTGAGCTGGACAAGGGATAGAGAAGGCGGTCAAACCAATGGATTGTTTTTTCTGGTGGCATCAAAGCATCATTGAAGTTGGGATTTTTAGAGAGTAAGGTGGAAATCTAGGGGGTATTAGACATATACTGAGGTGCTTCAAATTAAGGAAGTAGTCACATAGCGAATATTTTAAATCTAAAGTTATACTCAGAGATTCTGTAATTAACATAATATAGCAATATTGGAAAGTCATTTGATCAGATGACATGTATACCCAAGACTAGGCCACATGAACGGTGAAGATAAGCCCTTTTACCGTTTTGTCTATGACCTAAAAGCAGAACAACACTCACTGGAATTAATTTTAGGGCACCTCATCCAGCACCACATGGCAGGAAATGTACGTGATAGTGTCCTGTGGTCCACCTGGAGCTTAGCTCTTTGTGGTTTAAATTTCAGTCTTCAAACCTTCCTGAATAACTAGACTAAATTTGCAATCCATATTTCTAATCTTCAATATATATTAAATGCTATTGTTATGAGAGACTCTTTTCTTCTGTATAAATCCTTGCTTCCATCATGCCAGTCTAGTCAAAATAAATTTGCTAAACGGTCATGCTCAGCTGCAAAGGCCGTCGTAATTTTAGTTACTAAGGCTTTCAGGTGGCCTGCAGAGTATCAATCTTCTAACTCTATACAATGTAGCCCGTTATTGAGATAAAACACTGATGACCTTCAATGACCAACTACTCTAAAAATCCTGCCCAGCCTGTATTGACTAAAATTGAAATCTGAAGCCACTCACTTGAGCTGCTCCAGATCACTCCATGTCTCAATAATTATTTTTCCAAAGTTTTGGGCCAATTCACTAAAAAGTTAAAGTTTTAAGGCACCAGTCTGTTATATATATATAATTATTCCCTGCTGTATATATATATATATTCCCTGCCAAGGTCAGAGCAAATTGAGAAATAAAACAGAAGAGCGACATATGAACTAAAGTTATGATTCAAGCTTTACTAATAATAAATTCATTTATATGATATGAATTTAGATTTGTGGCCTGAAGACTAACAATTTATGAATTGCCATTTCAGCATCTAAACTCTGGATTTTCCAACTTAAAAAAAACTGGAAAGAGCAGAGCAGTCTTACCTAACTAGGATAACTGCTTCACAACAATTTAGGGTAGAGTGAAGAAAAAAAAGAGAATCCCTGGTACTTTTAGACTTTTTCTAGATTAATACCTCGCAACCAAGAAACATGGGTCAATGGATGTGACATACCTGTCAATCAACACCAGCCTCCTAAGAAAGGATGAGTAAGGATGAGGGGAAGAATTTCATGACATTTTATTATCATGGAAGATGCCCTCTGTGGAACCTTAAGCAAAGAAGAAACACTCTTCTGAAAAATTCAAATGATTTAAACTTGAAACACATCGATGCACGTTACAACCTGTGGCAGGAAGTAAACAAACAAATATTTAGTGTAATTTTGTAGACTTTAAAGCATTTATTTAGAAATAGACAAAAACAATCGTTCAAAACAGCAACGTCAACCAAAAGAAAGTGTAAAGCAGAAAATAATAAATCTATAAGTATGAATATCAAGCAGAAGATGGATGAAGAGAGAGAGAATGAGAAAGCAGAAGCTGAAGTTTTTGGGGAAAAGGTCAAGAAAGTGGAAACATTTCTTAAAAGTTCTATCTGATCAAGAGAAGAAAAAGAGGAAATAAATGGCAAATCAACAAACTTAGAAATAAGAAAATTATATAAGTGAATATGGATACAAAGGGCATTAATGTGAATAGAATAAATATTGAAATAATCATTAGAGAACAGTATGAACAAAATCATGCAAAACCTTGAAAACTTAAGAGTAATCAGTATGTCTCCGAAAAAATAAAAGTTGTAATTTCCATTTCAGGAAGAACTAGAAAACATCAAACATCAGTTAAAATAAAAATTAAGTTGGTCATTTAAAGTATTATGCTTAAAAAGAAACTAGGACCAGAGAGTCCTTTAGATTTGTTGAAACTAGACTATAAGGGACACATGATTCTCACTTTATAGCAGTGTTTCAAGAAATTAAAAAGAGAAAAATCCATCCAATGTGTTTTAGGAGACTATAATTGCATCAATACACACGCACATACACATACACACAAATAGAAGTAAGAATAAAAGGACAAACTTATGTTCTGCAGACTGAGAGCCATCTTTCATCTCCCGGACATGTTTTCAAAGGTCTAATGCAGCATCTATACCTATTCTCAGGCTCAACACTTCCCGAAACAGGTCATTATCTGTCAACAAAGAAGAAAAAATTCAATCTCTCACGGAACTTTCTGTCTAGTGGAGGAGATAATATTTGTAATAATGTTGTTGTTGTTAGTGCCATCAAGTAGATTCTGATTCCTAGTGATGCTGTGTACGGCAGAGTGGAAGCCTGCCCAGTCTTTTTGAGCCATCCTCTCACCTTCCAGTGCTGTATCAGACAAGGTTCCACTCTCCCGCTATTCACAGGGTTTTCATGGCCAATTTTATTTTCAGAAGTGAGTGGCCACGTTCTTCTCCCTAGTCTGTCTTAGAAAGCTCCACTGAAACCTGTCCACCATGGGTGACCCTGCTGGTATTTGAAATACTGGTGGCATGGCTTTCAGCACCCCACCACAACAACATGCAGCTGCTACAGTATGACCACCGACAGACGGGTGAGGTGGTTCCCTGACCAGGAAGCGAACCCGAGACGTGGAGGTGAGAGGGCCGAATCTTAACCATTAGACCACCAGGGCTGGCTTATAATAATGTAGATGAAATAAAAGACAGAATGTGAAAACTGATGTAATAAAAGTACCAAAATCTATAAAAAAATTTTTAAAGAAATGAATGGTTCAGTGGAACGAAAGGGTAAGGAGAAGGGTGAGAGTTCACATAGAAATAATCTAGAAAACTGACTAAACGATTAAGGCAACAGTATGATTGGACTCTAAGGCTCATTGGACTTACAATAAAATTCCAATAACACAGTCTTTCATATTCTGGACTGTTTTGCATCCCCTTAATTGAAAGTAATCTGAAAATTCAAAACAGCCTTCCTCCGGATATTTGCTCACTTACAATGCAGGCACATTTTTATGATGTGTTTAGTTAGCGGATTAGTGAAGTGAGTATGTCAGAAAGATACAGCTTGCTAATTAGCGTTTTTAATGAGTTTTTGCTATGTCACTCCTTAGTGGTCTATTTACCATTTTCCATACTGTAGTTTGGAAGCTAAAATCCTAGTGGGTTTCAATTAACTCAAAGTATTTCTACTAAAATCAGCCCAGTCATAATATTTAATGAATTCAATCAATAGTGGAGATAGTAATAATAAGGCAAGGTATAAGAGAAGGTATATGAATAAACATATGAATATATAGCTGATCTGAACAGTAAAATGATAAAATCAAAATAGAAATGTGTCCATGTAGAATTCAACAGAATTACCTATATTATACACGTTACTATGTATATGCAATGATATTTATTTAAATGCAGTTTTAATGAACTTGCAGTTAAATTCAAACTGTTTTGATCTTACAAGCTACATACTATGTGATAGATTATTTCATTCACAAATTCTGTGGCATTGATGGATACACTGTAACATCTAAGCAGTACCTGTATATCAGCTACATTGATTTATTAGTATATTGCTACTCCACTATTACACTTTTACAGTAAATCTTATATTAGTTTGGCACAAATAAGAGCAAAATGAAGAAATACATGTCTATCAATTAAGTCACAATCTATGGTCCAGACAAACTCCCAATTAAGAAAATCTTAGCTGTGTTATATATTTTCTGGCTTTCACCATATTACGATTTCACATCAGAGAGAGAATTTAGATTTCGGACTTGGTGAGTGGTAAGCTTTGCACAAAGCTGAGATTGATTAACTCTGTTCAAGGTGAGAAGCTTCTTTTAACTTTCCTGGTTATTTTTACGGGAGATGAAACATACATGAATGATTTCCAACAAAATCTGTGTTTCCCTTTCCATGTTAGTCAGCTCTCATTGGGAAGTGGCTTCTTGCTAGAGGCGGTGTTCCCTAGACCCTTTACATGTGGCAGTGGTATGAGTTGTCTCCACTGAAATGTGAGCAGAAATGAGATGAGTCTACATAAAGTTAATGAAGGATCAGGGCGACCTCCCTCCTGCTCTCCTTTCCTTTTTGAGGACTGAGGGCAGAGGACTCTTGAGATTCTGGGGAACAGCAGAGCTACATTCTAGAAGCAACCTAGTCCCTAAATCACCATACAGAGGAGACCATCGCACATTAGACAGGAATACCCACATTAGCCAGGTAAAAGAGGGAGAAGTCAGCTTCTGTTGTGTTGTCATTGAAATTTTGCAGTTTACTGTTTACATCACGAAGAGCTACCCTAACTACAGAAAGAATTCAGAGTTCTTCTACACATATAAATCTGTTTTAATTGCAGTGTCTAAGTGATCGTTTGAATGCTCATTAGATACTTTACATATTGATCTCCTAATAGTGACCCATCAAACGAAATCTGACATATGTGCATGCACATTAATCATGCATATTTAAAGAATGGGATAAAATCAAAGGTCGAACATTAATATTTAGAAACCTGTCTCAAAAGCAACACACACATACACGTACATTTTTAATCCTCCAGCTTATCAACACATTGTGGAATGAAAAGGCAAATAGGAAAATATGTTTTCTTTCTCTCGGGATTACTTCACCTCCTCTGTTCTCTTTATTTTGTCATTGTGTATTGCTTTGGGAAACTGGAAAGCCCATTATTAAAACAATCCTTAATCCTGAGGGAAGGAAACAAGCTGGTGGTGGAGATGGGATGGAAGTGAAGAGAATAAGTTATAAGAAAGTGCAATGAAATCATCTTACAGAACACTGGTTTCCCCGTAGAAATCTATGATTTTATGAAATTAACTTTAAATCCTCTTTGTTTGTCATTACTCACCAATGGCTGTAGGCAAGGTAGCTAAACTTTGAAAAGAGAAGAATTTCAGTTAATCACTTGATTCTACCTTTAATAAAAATATTTACTTCCTTTACCAATTTTATAATTATATTAATAAAATTCCCATATATAGCTGCTAGAAATTCATTTGAAGGGTAAGTATGAGTTTGGCATCAAAGAGTCCTATTGTGGTGGGATCAGAATTCTTTGTTTGCGGAGAGTCTCCACTCCATCCGTTCAGTCACACCTGACTGGACCAGGAAGAGCTATGTAACTGAAGTGGAATAATCAGAATACCTTCCCAGGAAAGTTTTAGTTGGTGATGTTAGAAACAGTTTTCTCATGGTACGTGGATGTTAAACTTGTCCACTCCTGAGATCTGAATAGGCTCTTTTGCCATATGGACTCAGTTGCTCTTCCGGAAAAGGAATCCTGTTGCACATGACCAGCAAGACAAAGAAGGAGAGACATCACTGGTCAGCTTCTCGGGGATGCTTGTAAGCATTTTGGATATTAACTCTCCTGCCCCCAGCTTAGAAGGGGAACCTATATCTTTTTTGCTTTATCTGACTTTATTCACTAATTGTGTATGACTTGAAATCCAAAGAAAGTTCTAACTAATAAAATGCATGAAATAATATTGGAAGAAGAAGTAAGTTTCTTATTCTGCTAACTCCTTGAATCATTTATGCTTTTTGACCTGCTCGAGAACTGCTTCAGCAAAATTTAAGAGCATACAATTGTCAATGGCCTATATATAAAAAAAGGACAACTACCACCACATTTTTTGGAACTCTAGAATGCATTTTTTTTTTTTCTTGAGTAAGATTGGCCCTGAGCTAACATCTGTTGCCAATCTTCCTCTTTTGCTTGAGGAATATTGTTGCTGAGCTACCATCTGTGCCCGTCTTCCTGTACTTTATGTGGGATACTGCCACAGTGTGGCTTGACAAGAGGTGCTAGATCTACACCCGGGATCTGAACCTGCAAACCCGGCTGCCTAAAGCAGAGAGTGAACTTAACCGTTACGCCATGGGGCTGGCCCCTAGAATGTATTCTATATTTGAATTCTGGGAACTTACTTCTCGTCTGTGTGTAAAAGTTTAACTTCTCATAATTCACCCACAGCATTAAGGACAAAACCTCTTTCAATTCAGAGTGGTCCCACTCTTCAGCTCTTTTGGTGAAGCACAACCCAATTAGCATAGTTCCAAGGCTTAATTCTTTTCTGATAAATATATTTATGAAATTTTATTGAATGTAAAACCGATCATTTGATGTCTTTAAATCATTAATTTACCCCATTAATTGTAAAAATCCTATGTGAAACTATAGGCAATAAGGTTAGATCCTGAGGGTATATGCAGTTGAGGCTTGAAAGAAAATAGATTTAACCCTAAATCTCAGGCTAGTGTTTGAAAGTGTTACTGCAATTTATTCACTAATGGAAGCAATAGACTTTTTAATACATTTGACAGTATTGCTCTTGCTTGAGAAAAATTGAAAAGAACACTTTATTTCTTTTCCCCTGTAAATCTTTTTATTTTGAATGGAACTTGCAAGGGTCAGTTTATTATATTTATTGTACATTCACTGCATGAATGACTCTAAGAACTGGGGAGGGAGGACCTAAACCACATTCAAACAGAAGCAAAGTACTGAGTTTTTCCAAGCAACAGACCTCACCCAGCTGATGGAGGAGCAGCAGCACCCTGTAGGCCACAGGATGGGTCTGGATGAGCATCAAGGACATCGCTGTGCCCGCGAGTGAATGAATGCGGCTCAAGACACGAAGCAAAGAGAGGGTGATTCTGAGGACTCAGATTCTGGAAGACCCCTGAGTTGGGATCTGCAGATGAGAACCAAACCCAGGCAGCCAGGCATCGTTTGCCCTTGCTTGACCGCAAACGTGGCTCTCAGTAGTGATGGACTTGGACATAGAGTCTGTGTCCAGAAAAGGGGATGCTCAGAACCTAGTTTTTACACAAGCTACTCAGCACCCACTCTACAGGGACATCTGACAAAGACCTGGAAACTGAGGCACCACAACTATAAATATTTTTACAGCAATTAACTCTCAGCATTGTGTTCACATTTAAGCACTGTTTTTGAAGAGCCAGAGCACACAAGGTCGATAAAGCACTCTTTCACCACCCCTAATCCTTCTTCTGTGGGGTACACATGAATTTCTTCATAGTGACAGCTCTGTCAGTTATCTCCAAACCAAACCATCCAAGAATTTGAGGAAAACAGACATCTAGATAATTTCACATGCCCACACCCAAGGAAAAGATAAACATGTTCAATTCCAAAGTTCACTAGAGTCTACCTGTGTGTTAGAGAGTCAAATGTTTTGTGTTTTTGTTGTTTTTCTTGTGTTTTGCTTTTACTTGGCTTGCACTGAGAGCAGCCAGGACAGTCTATGGAACCTCTCCACTCAATTCTCCCCAGAGAAGGTGGAGGCCTGCGCCTCAGTGAAGAAACCAGGCAGGTAGTGGGAAGCGCAAAAAGAGACTCGCGTGTCACAGGGCTGCCGTGACACAGCAGCAACAGCAGATTCCCAGTCTGTAATTCTTGTAAGGGAGTGTTTAAGAAAAGTTCTTACAGGAATGTTTTTAAAAAGCAACTTGCAAGATGTTTACAGCACGGTGATTTTTCAAAATCTAGCAACAGAAGGGCAATGTGGAGGTTGACTTCCCAGCAAGGCATGGTGGGAGCTTTGCTTCGCTGGCCTGAACATGGTGCCCTCTGCCCCTGTCTTGTTCACTGCCCACTTAAAGCCAACAGGTAGACAGAGGCATAAAAGCCTGAACCTGGGTTTTACTGTCTCCTCTAGAACCTCTCCCAACCCTCTGGTCTCCAAGTCACATGAGACAAGGCTGCCACTCCTCAGTGAGGCTGCAGTGCTGCACGTGAAGCTAAAGCTCAAGCCAAGTGCCATCACTCAGAGAACTCTATATGTCCCTGGGGCAAGTCTGCACAGAAGCGCCCTCCATTAAGTATAGAAGGGAGTGGGAGGCAGACCATCCTTCGAACACCTCAACAGTAAAATCAAAGATAAAATCACGTTGATCAACATCTAGCCAGCTGACGGACCAGGATAGAGAAAGAGTTCCACAAAGGTGCACTATTCTTTTCTGTTTGTTTATTTTGAAGAGTTAAAGTGAGGGAAAATGGTCCAAAACATTTGCCCATGCTTCAAAATCCATCCTAAAGATTATAATAAGCAGATAAATGCAAGCTGTGCTATAAACCTCCAAGGATGGGCATACCAATGAACATTTCCTCAGTCCTCTCTTATGTGCAATATCCATTCTATTTTTTTTTTCAACTTTATTGAGGTAGAATTGGCAAAAAAATCTTAACATATTTAAAGTGCACAATGTGATGATTTGATATGTATATGTATATATGTGTTGTGAAAGGATTCTCACAATTGAGTTAGTTAACACATCCATTACCTAACATAGTTACCTTTTTTGGGGGGCAGTGTTGAGAACACAAGTTTTACTCTCAGGAAATTTCAATTACACAATATATAGTATTATCAAAACTATAGTCACCATGTTACATATTAGATCCTCAGAAGAGTTTCAGCTTAAACTGTTTGCTGTTCTCATGGAGACTGTGGCCACTTTGGAGAGGATGTCCCAGGGCAAATATGAGTGCTGACTGGGATAGAGGAGGGAACGGGACAGCTTGGCAGTAGGAAGCTGAGAAGCTGGGCTGCCAAGAGACTTGACTCTTCTGTTGGTTCAGTGAGTCGACGTAATGACAAATGGCTCCCAGGGCACAGCTTGTCTCAACATTGTCGATTTTCTGAGTCAGCTTCAGCACTTTGTCCCCCAGAAACCTGGATTCTTGCAGCAGCAAGCTGACATAGGTGAGGTCCATGGATACACACAAAGGGTTGTTCTGAGTGTGGCTTTCCTTGTCCCATATACATACTTGGCTGCAATCTCAAAGTCTCCAACCGTAAGATTGCCTGCTTTCTCTGCATCTAGAGGGCAAAATTTGCTGCGAACTCATGATAAGAAGAAAACACATAACAATTTAAGTTCTTTTCTTCTTGCACTTTGAGTACTTTGCTTCATAGGATTTCTGCCACTCTGCTAGCACACAGCTCACAGAAGCTAACTGCCTTCGGTCCTGATATTCAGTATATTATTCCAAAACATTCCCACTTTCCTTTGAAACTAGTACACAAACAAGGGCTGACCAACTCCTTTCCATCCTTAGTAGCTTCTCTCTCCAATTCAAAGGGCACTTTATCACTCCATTTAGCTGTTGTTTCCAAGGCCTTTTCATGGGTTGTAGAGATAGGATAGGCACTGGTCCTTCACACGGACGTGCACGGCCTCCTGTGTCCCACCCGTGGAGGCAGGTGTCATTCCCCTGGAGCTGGGAGGTGAAGGCTGCTTCCAGTTCTTCTGCCAGCTTCCTTAAGAATGCTTAATTTTGTTGTTTTTGTGTAACTTTTGTCATTTATTTCCAAGAATCTGCTTGAAGGAAAAAATAAGGGGAGCATTCATCAACCTGAAGCCAGGGTCTTCTTCATTTCTGTTCTTAAATATCAATTTTTAAAGTTTCCTTCTTCCTTTTTAAATGGAGGTATAATTGACATGTAGCATTACGCTAGTTTCAGGTGTGCAACATAATGATTCAATATTTGTATATATTGTGAAATGATCACCACAATAAGTCTAGTTAACATTCATCACCTCACAGTTACACATTTTCTTTCTTGTAATGAGAACTTTTAAGATATACTCTCTTAACAACTTTCAAATATACTATATGGTATTATTAACTATAGTCACCATGCTGTACATTACATTTCCATGATTTGTTTATTTTATAACTGGAAATTTGTGCCTTTTGACCCCCTCCACTCATTTCACCCACCCCAACCCTCTACCACCAATCTGTTCTCTGTATCTCTGAGCTCATTTCTTTCTTTCTTTTTTTTTTTTTGAGATTCTACTTATAAGTGAGATCATATGGTATTTGTCTTTCTCTGTCTGACTTATTTCACTTAGCACAATGCCCTCAAGGTCCGTCCATATTGTTGCAATGGCAAGATTTCCTTCTTTTTTATTGCTGAATAATATTTCCTTATATATATATATACACACCACAATTTCTTTATTCATTCATTTATTGAGAGATACGTAGGTTGTTCCCATACCTTGGTTATTGCAAATAATGCTGCAATGAAAAAGAGGGTGCTTATATCTTTTCGAGTTAGTGTTTTCATTCTCTTTGGGTAAATACCCAGCAGCAGAATTGTTAGATCATATGGTAGTTTTATTTTTAATTTTTTTGAGAATCCTCCACATTGTTTTCTGTAGTGGCTGCTCCAGTTTACATTCTCACCAACAGTGCACAAGGATTCCCTTGTCTCTACATCCTTGCCAACACTTGTTATTTCTTGTCTTTTGACAATAGGTGCCAGGTGATATCTCCTTGTGGTTTTGATTTGCATTTCCTTGATGATTAGTGATGTTGAGTACCTTTTCGTGTACCTGTTGCCCATCTGAATGTCTTCTTTGGAAAAATGTCTATCCAAATACTCTGCCCATTTTTTAATTGTATTATTTATTTTCTTTCTATTGAGTTGTATGAGTTCTTTATGTATTTTGGATATTAACCCTTTGTTAAATATACAATTTGCAAATATTTTCTCCCATTGGTAAGTTGCTTTTCATTTTGTTGATGGTTTCCTTCACTGTGCAGAAACTTTTTAGTTTGGTGTAGCCCACTTTTGTTTTTGTTTTTGTTGCCTTCGCTTTTGGTGTCAAATCCAAAAAATTGTCACCAAGACTGATGTCAAGGAGCTTACCACCTATATTTTCTTCTAGTAGTTTTACGGTTTCAGGTCTTATAAAGAACAATTTTAAATGAGGCAAATTAAATTTATTTTAAATTAAAGATAGATTGCTACAACAACACTTAGCCCTTGCACACTTGGAAATAGTAGAATCTAAAATACAAATTTGAGGGGGCCTGCCCAGTGGCACAGGAGTTAAGTGCACACATTCTGCTTTGGTGGCCCAGGGTTCACTGGTTCGGATCCCGAGTATGGACATGGCACCACTTGGCAAGCCATGCTGTGGTAGGTGTCCCACATACAAAGTAGAGGAAGATGGGAATGGATATTAGCTCAGGGGCAGCCTTCTTCAGCGAAAAAAAAGAGGAGGATTGGCAGCAGATGTTAGTTCTTGGCTAATCTTCCTCAAAAAACAAAACAAAAGAAAAAATAAAATACAAATTTTTGTCTAAAATATTAACACAATTCCAATATTTGAACACCACACATAAACTCATATTAGACAGTATACCATATTTGAATGACCTTAAACATCTCACAATATTTTGTTGACATATTTTTAACTTTTAAAGTAAAATTATATGTTTAAATATATTGTTCTTCTTCTGCAAAGACTTCTTAGTCTCACTGCCTGGTGTTAGCCCACAGTTTTTAGGTTAAGAGCATGGTCCTCCACAAGACTGCCCTTACTTCAGACACTAGTGGCAAGTTTGGCAGTCTCCTGGCCACACTCACTCTTGACCAGCTGGCTATAAATTCAAGGGTTCTTACCATCCCTTCAGACGTGATAATTTGCTAGAACAATCCACAAAATCAGAAAGACCTACAGTTTTATTATAGCAAAATGATACAAATCAAAACCAGTCAAAGGGAGAGACACGTAAAGCAAAGTCTGGGAAGATTCTGTACCCAAAACTTCTGTTGTCCTCTCCCTGAAGTCAGTGAACGTCAACCTCCCAGCACAATGCTGTGTGACAACATAAGAGCTGCCAACCAGGGAAGCTCACCCAAGCTTCAGTGTCTAGAGTTTTTGTTGGGATTTCATTACATAGGGATGGTTGATTAGATCATTAGTCATTCTGTTGAGCTCAATTTCCAGCCCCCTTCACTTCTCTAGAGGTCTGGTTGATATCACATTGCTCAAACCCTAATCCTCAAATGAGTGGTCTGCTGGCATGGGCAGCCTCCATCCTGAGTCATCTTCTTAGCACAAACTATATGGGGCCCACCTGAGCCACTATGAATTTGCTGTTGGAATCTCTATAAATGACAATGACACTCTTATCACCAGGCAAGTTCCAAGTGTTTAGAGATTACTTCTCAAGAACTAGAGACAAAGTCAACTAAATTTTTTATTACACAACTACTTAACCTTAACCAAAAATTAATTAAAGAACGCTTCTGTAGTGCAGGCGACATTCTACTATAAAAACTGAAAAAAAATCAGTGTTTGCACTCAGACATTAAGCCATCCAAATACTACAGAGAAATTAGCCCCAACAGTGTCTGCTGGGAAAGCCAGAAATGTCCTCTGGAAATATTTTCAATTATATTGTAGCATATGGAAAACAGGATATTTTCCCTCAGAGATCCATAGGTATCAGAAACAATAATGTTTTGAAATATATTCCTAATCATTAGTTATGACTGTGTTATTTAGGAGTAGAAGGGATGTACTTAGGAATGACCCCATGGGCTAGCAAATTCTACAGAATGATTTCTACATGTGTCTACAGAACAAATTAGGCGCAAAATCACACCTTCGATACTTGAGCTGCTTACAATAATATATGCTACTGCATTATCTGTGACCAAGATGCAGAGGAATCATGTCCAGATATTGTGAAATCCAATATAACAAAGTGCTTTAGAAGGCCTTTTCTGAAGACAGTCTGCCTGGGTTCAAATACTCATTCACTCATCAGCTGTGTGTCTCAGGAACGTCAATTAACTTACGGTGTTGATATTAATAATACTACCTCTGAAAACAGTGAAATTTAACTAACGAGAATTCAAGTGAAGTGATTAAATACTATCCAACCCATGGCAAATATTTAATAAGTGGGAGCTAGTGGTAATAGTGGCAGTAGTAGTAACACTGGGATCAGTAGAACTTTTAGCATACTTTCTTCGTCTAAAATATACGATTCTTCCATCTCAAATGTAGGATTATTTTTACTCAAAATTAAATATCCAAAAATATGCCTTTTAAAAGAGAGGAAACACTAGTTTTGATTAGAATACATACTTAAAAAAATATGTTTAGGAAGAATAAAGCTGCAGCTTATGTCATTGGTGTACAATTTTCAATATTTCAGCAATTGTCCCATAGAGAAAGGATACGGAGCAGCACATGCTTGATAGAGAAGTTGAGAAAGAGATTCCCTGTTTCCCCCTCTTGCATTGCTTGAAGGCCTCTATGACTGCTCATCTAATGTAGTTAAGAGAACACTTCCAACCCGTGACTAAGGGCATTCACTTGTTTGATCCTGGCTGCCGTTGAATTTATAAGGCTTTGTTTTGACAAATCCAGGTTGGTCCCACTTTGCAACTCCCTCTCCATAACATAGAACCCAGAGTAGGGTTCCTTTCATCCTCCAGTCATCTAGAGCCCATTTTCTTGACCACATAATCAGTCCCTTAGCTACTGTCTAAGAAGCTATATAAATCCATACCATTGTTGTTATGTATTTCTTCTGATGAAATGAGAAATATCATTCTTAATTCTGTTCATTTAGGGGATCTATCTTTTCCTTCTTCAGCAAAATGAAGGTGTCACAGGTCACAATGTACCTGCTTCCAGAACGAATGCTGCTTCTCTACTCTGAGCCATGATGCTTCTTGGGAGGCCTCTAATAACTGAGTATAGGAAAGAGCTTTTTAATCCTTTTAATTACAGAGTAGGTAATTTCTCAGAGAGAATTATTGTAGGGCCCAAAGCCATATCAGCTACCTGTTCATGTATGAGATCACTACCACTAGGGGTCACCTCTGATGCATATTTTTAAACATACCATTTCCACACGATGAGGGGAGTCCTCTGTGACTTTTCCTCTCCTGGAATACTATTGTGACATGAACCCTGATATGATGAGTATTTCAGACTCTACTAAAGCCCAGAAAGGTGTCATATTTTGCCTTTCAAAGGGAGTACTCTTGGAGGCAGCCTCAGATAATTTTCTATTTAAAATCCCAGCAGTCACCACTCGATGGTACTTATAGGCCTTTGCCAAGTATGTATTGAGTACACTTCTAATATCTTTTGAGCATCAGAATCACATACGGTCTTGTATTATTTATCTATTGCTCTGTAACAAATTATCACAAACATAGCTGCTTAAAACAACACACATTTATTATCTTCACAGGTTCTGTGAGTTAAGAATCTTGCTATGCTTTCGCTGTGTTCTCTGCTTCAGGGTATATCACAAGACTGTAATTACGATGTTGGCCAAGGCAGGAGTCTAAATTAAAGTCTCGACTGGGGAAGAATCTGCTTCCATGGTCAAGTGTCAGCAAGATTCAATTCCTTGTGGATGGTTGGAATGATAACCTCAGGCCCCTGCTAGCTGTTGGCCACAAGCTTCCCTCGTTAACTTACTACATGGGCCTCACCAACATGGCCACTCACTTTGTCAAAGCCAACAAGGGAGAGAGAAGAGGCAGAAGAGATGATCTTATATATCCTGATTACAAAAATGCCATCCCATCACTTTTGACAAACTCTATTGATAAGAAGCAAGTCACTAGGCTAGTCTACACTCAAAAGAGAGAGATTACAAAACAACATAAATGCTAGGAGATGGAGATCTTTCAGAACTAAATTAGATCCTGTCTGCTACAGTCACCAAAAGATCAATGGGGCGACGGCTCTCCAAAGCTCAAGAGAGCCTAGTGTTTTTTAGGTCACCGTTTAAATCCAGATGTGTTCACAACTTTGTAGATAGGATCTAAAACAATACCCAAATATGGTTCATGATTTCTCCGGAAACCATAGAACGGGACAATCTTTCTGCATCTTCTTTTGATTTTGGAAGTGGAAAAAAGCAGTTGTTTATTTTTTTGGCTAATTGACAAATATCTTTAGTTGTTCTGGCTCAAAATAAGAATTTTACTGTTTGTCCTGGGTCCCGTATTTCACTCAAGTTAGTCAACCTCTCCCAGTAGTTATGTTAATAATCAGGTATTTTAATTCATTCTTACCTTAATCTTCATGTTAAAATGTAAACATTATGTCATGTTGTTCAATGTAACGAACAATAATTGTTTTTAATTAGATTGAGCTTAATTCTCACCAGGAGGTGTCAATGCACACAAAAATTTAAATGTCTCCATAGGACAATAAATGTGTATTTCATTCCATCTCACATCAGTAAAAATTGGCTCCGACTTCTTTCCGAAATAGAAATTGAAAAAAGGTGTTAGTTAAAGCCATCACAAAATACCAGTCTTCTTTCATGGAGTAAATTGACACCCTGTCAGTTACAGCTGACACTGTTGTAGGCACCACTTTATTCAATACTTGAGGGTCTACAGTTAGTATACAGGATCCACCAGCTTTTCTCACAAACACTACTGGACTATTACACAAGAATTTTTTAGGCATTCTTTCATCTGCATCTAAGAGATCATTATTTAAAACTGAAACTTCTGGATGTCTCCCAAGTAACAGCGTAGTTTTGAATTAAGCATTTCAGTGGATTTAAGTAATTCTGAAGTTCCCTTACAGCACACCTAACTAAAAAAAGATAAGGAGCCAATTTGGTTAACACCCTTTCCCTCACTATTTAAGAAAGGGAAGAGTACCCTATTTACATATCACCTATGTCAAACAACATATTCTGATAGATGTACCAAGCTTTGGCAACATCATTGCTCATCTTAGTATATTCCTACCCTTGGAAAATTGTTTCACCTATTACATTGATACGATACGTGGAATTCAAGAGGTAGCCATATTTCACATAAACATATATTTAAAGTGTAAAATAGACATTATAGCTTATCTGGTCTACTCTCTGATTTTCAATAAAAGTCCATTCTAAATTTCATAATAAATCTCAACACTTCTATTAGATGTAGGAAGCATAGACATTAAGAAAACTAACAAATTTCTCTGAATTAATGTATTTGCAATTACATTACATAAAAAATAAGATCTACGAATCTGCCTTTCTCAATACTCAAGCTCAAGAACATCTTTATCATCTTACTTGGTAGTAGTAATGGTCTTTTCTCTACTTACAGAATGCGTTCTACTCAGCAGCTTTACGTACTAGTGTAAATCAGTTAACATTAGTTAACACTTTAAATATCCTATTATATTTGGTTTTGGAAAGCAATATTCTATTTTTCATATCATCTTAATCTAGCCCTCATTATTATGTTTACTTTCAAGAACATAGTTTGGTCCACTTTCTGACTAGTTTTTGAATCACACTACATTCACTAGGTGTAATAAAGGTTTTACAACATTTTAACTGAGTAGGTAAAACAGTTTTTCATTTATATCAACATTATGACAAAATATATTTCTTCATGCACTACTATTAATATAATTTTTCTACTAAAAATCAATATAAATATCTTTTATTTCCTTCATGTTTTCAAAGACAAAGCTCATAACTACGTATGTCAAGGTTTATTCAAAATATTATAATATATTACAAACATTACTGGAGACCAGTTCATGTTTCAAAAAGACATTTTTGCCTATTGTTTTCCAAGACAAGAAGATACTGTATTTCTGATACAAATTTTTTGTAACATAAAATAAGGATTAATTGAGTTTCTGGCCGTATCAATATTATCAATGGCTGATTTTGTATTTTTGTGTGATAACATCTTGTTTCTCAAATGTTTGCGTATTAACATAAATGCCTTTAAAATCACATTGAAATCGCAACAATGAATAGAATTCTTTGCATATGCTTTTCCATATCAATCCTTTAAATATTTTCAAATGGTGATTCTCTGTTATCAATATGAATAAAAATTTGTCCCTGAAAATGCTTGCACATACTTAGAATTATTGTAATTTTATGATATATTTTATTAGAATTTTTAAAATAAATAAACGGCATCCATTAAATTTGACTTGCATCAAAAGTAACATTTTTCAGTATTTCGTTATATAGTAAATATGGTAACAAATATGGGAAACATGCCCGAATATGGGCAGATGAGTAGTTCATTGTGACAGCTGCTGGCTTGACAAAATCATTATGTCTTATACAAATATTTTTTTTTCCTGTATCTAACTTGCTATAACTAACCTTCATTAACACTTTAGGAAATATGAGGCTTTCCCCATCTGGCACATGGCTTTTAAAACTCGTTTGCTGTAATTTAGAAAATCTGCAAACAGCTGGCAAAAACTGTATTTTTATTATGTTCTTTAGCATCATATTTGAATAATCTGTAGCTTTGCCTGCATTCCTAAAACCCAGAATATTTTCTTTATTTTTCACCTCTGTGATCTCTACAATCTCTTTTTAAATTCTAAGAGACTAAGTGGTTTGGTCTTTAATTATCAACCTGTGCATTAATCTCTCATATTTAAATTTTATGTGTGGATAATTCAACTGATCTTTGGCCTTGAAAATATTGAAAGCATGAGAGGATCCTTGTTTGTTTGCTTGTTTTTACAGCAAAGATTTCAAACTGTGCCTCTAGATTCATATAAGATTATTGAATGAATAATTGATACACTTCTGATTTTAGGCTTTCTTCTTACATACATTACATACCACATGCATTTTTTCTGTTACTAAAAATCAGCTGATATTCATAGGGATCCTATATCTTTCTGATTTTCTCACAACCTTTCATACTAAACAGTAATATCAGTAATTTATAAGGACTTAGGATGTCCCTGGAAAGTACAAATAGTGGAATATGTATGTTTTATATAAACACATACAATCTCTTAAGTACATGGTCGATAAAAATTAGGAAAAACTGTAATAAGATATTTAAGAAGGGCTGGTAGTAATAACTATAAACTATTTAAATAAATAAAATTGAGTTCTGTTTATAGTAAAGTAGGTGGCTAGGTATCCAGAAAACAACTAAAAATACAACAGTTAGGAGTATGCAAACTATTTATAAACATATTCTTAAAAGCACTGAAGAGTTAGCTAGAAGATCTAAACGAAGGTGGGAACTCAGTATCAGAGTTTCATTCTGGAGACTGCTACAAAAATAATGAACTTGACAAGCTTTGGTTCAACAAGGCTCAGTGTACACCAAGGGCTAGGGACACAATCTCAACAGTGGCCCAGACTAAATTCAAGACCCCACCCTTCTAAAACTGTATCTCACAGGGCTGTAATTTCTGTGAAAGTGAGACTCAAGTCTAAAAGTCTTCTGATTTTCTCATCTAAGGAAGCTTGAAATAAAAGGTATTCATTATAGAGCAGGAGGTCTGGTGAGGGTTTCACTGAAAAGTTGTAATCAGAAGCAAATTCTAACATATATTTGAAAGCCAAGATCACATCACATTGTTAGTCCAAAAGGCAGTTCTCCTATATGCCTACTATAAACAAGGACACATCATCTTTGGACTAGTTTTCCTCAATAATTTCACAAATAATTTTGAGGGAAAACGAACAAACATTGTCAAAAAAAGACCAAATGGATGAACAGATATCCTATGTTCACAGATTAGAAGACCTAAAACTGTACAGATGTCAGTTATCTCCAAATTGGGCTATAGATTCAAGAATATATAAATCAAAATCCCATTTTTTAAAACTTTCTTGTGTCCATATTACTTGACAAAGTTTTCTAGAATTTATTTGGAAAAACAGAGACAAGAATAGTCAAAGTACTCTTAAAGGAAGAATAGTAGAGTTGATGGACTTTTCCTAACCCAGAGGATTTGTCATAAAGCTACAGTAGTTAAGAGAGAATTATATCAGTCTAAGAATATGAAAATACATCAATGGAACAGAAAAGAGAGCTCAGAAATAGACCCATATGATATGAACACAATATTTACCTGAGAATGTATTACAGGTCAGTGCACAAAGGATAGAAATTTAAAATAAATGGCTCTGGGTGATTATCCAATGAAAGAGCCTGGATTATATTACACAAATTTAGAACCAAATGCCTACATCCAAATTTCAGATACACACTTACCAGCTTTGTAATTTTAAGCAGTTAGTTAATGTCTATGTGCCTCAGTTTCCCTGTCCGTAAAGGGGATAATAATGGCGTGCTTCCCTCAGAGGGTTCTTGTGGATATTAGTTGAATTAATATATGCAAAGTATCAAGATAAATAACTGACAACTAGTAAACATAGTATGTATTAATTATTATCTGTAATTACCATAATTGCCTTCATCATCACTAACATAATCATCATCATGATATAGGAAAACAAACAAATTTGTAATCCTGCCTTGTAGCATTCACAAAATCATTTCCAGGTAGAATAAAGACCTGAATAAGTAAAGCAAAACTTTAAAATATTTAATTTCTACGTTTGAGGGATGTAGGTGGTTTTGTTGGACATAGAGATGGAAGCCATTTATATTGTGTTGTCTGAGAGTTGATAACAGGCTTAATATTTCCCAATCAGTGTTCATATTTACAACAATGTTATCATTTAACTGGCAAATAATTGTTTTAATGTACATTTGTGTTTCAGTAAATTTCACGAATTCCTAAAAATCTGCCCCATCTCTTCACAGCTTACCTAAATAATTCTCCTCTTTCATGGAGAAAATACTGCTTTCCATTCTACTTGAAAGCTTTCTGGCTCATCCAAATTCAGACTTACGTCTTTTCCATATTTTAATGCTGTTCACAACACTTATTTGGATTCACCACTTCCTTCTTATAACCCTCAATCTGTTCAATGGCTAAAAATTTTGAGTTTAGGATAAGACATACCTAAATTTGAGGACAAATTCTAGTAGTTCTTAATTTAGGGTCTGAATAAATAGCAAGCTCTATAAACCTCAGTTTCCTCATTTGTGGTATAGGAATAATAAAATCCGGTTTATGAGATTAAAATGGCATTAACTTTAATATAAACAATATGCCTATCATATCAGCAGGTCTGATACTTTTCTCATTTTTAATTTTACTCTAAACATATCAGCAGAAAATATTGTGCTATATTTTTAATATCCACCTGAGCATCATTCAAAATATCTTGTACAAAGAGCTATGTAACAAGTATTTATTGTTTGTTATAAAGTTAACCCTTAAGTTCAACTTCGATGTCCCCATTTTACTGTGCATCGTCTTTTGACAGCCCTGGGAACCAAAGATAATCTCTTCCTCTATATTTTCATGCATTTAGTGCTACACAAAAATGCCCAGTTTTAGAGCTACTGAGAAAGAAATCTTTTTTCCCTTCAATTGTTCCCACATAATTATAAAATAAAAATTGAAAGAGAAAAAATCAATGGCATAAGTGTTTTCCTCTTGTGTGTGAAACATATTCCAACTAATGGTTCTAGATACTCTAGAATGTTTTCATTAGGTGTCATTTCCTCATTTAAATAATACCTTTTTTTCTTACTGTTATTATATTGTTTGATTTTCTCAACTACGGTGTTTTAAATACTTTTGCTTTTCCAAAATGAACACTCCAGAAGAGCTGTTTTTCAGAATTCATTTTCAACTGATCATTGAGACCCCTGTGCCTATTTAATTATGCCAGAGACACTGAAAACAAATAATCACCCATCACTATGTTGTTAGTACAGAATGCGTCCTCTCTCTATCCCTGTCTCTCTCGGTCTCTTTGTCTCTCTCTCAGAGGTGGGAGCATAATTTTATTTGTATTATGCCATGAATGGGGAAAGGTATGATCTTTGTTTGCCATTATTTAATGCATAATATATTCAGATTATCTAGACAAACTGTTATACACAGATATTTCTGGCCATTTATATGACAGCTGTTTTTGTATATTTTTTTTCTGGAAACATCTAATGTCTTTTACGAAGCTAAGTGGCTTGCTTTGAGTGAATATATATTTTCATGAAATCCGTTTTAAATGTTAAGATAGAGCCAGTCAATTCCAGGTAGACTTACTGAACAGCAGCCTTAGAAGAGCTCTTCATAGGTACTCCACGAGACTCCAACCTCACCAAGGACCACTACCCAGGCTGTTTCCAAAAAGCATGGAAATAGCTACTTCTCAAAGAGGCTCACTCAACTTTTGTCCATGTCTAACTTCAGAAAATGTTCTTTTTTACTAAGCCTGAAATTTTCTTTTTAAAATTTCCAACCAAACAAATGTATTCTTAATGTTGAAGTCACTTAAAATAAGCCTATTATTTTTTTCTTTATTAGAGACAGAAAGAATACAAATTGGGCGGCAACTATTTTCTTCCTACAAAAATTTGTTTGCACTTTCCTGGGCATTTTGTATGAATTTTACCATTCAATTCTCACAAAAGTTATTTTGGTAGGTATTTTTAACCCAGTCTTGCATTGGAAGAAATCAGGGCACAGCTTCTAATAATAAACGATAACTACCATGGCTTTCTCATGACTCCTTTCTCCAAGAAAAATAGCAGTTAGTTTTATTTGTTTGTAAACTGAGAAGTTCAACTCTTCCTTAGTATTCCAGTTTGTATCCATTAACCGTCCTCTAATTTTCTTTATTTTTATAAATTCTTCTTTAAACACCATTGCTGAGAAGAAAGGAAGGAAGGAAAGAAGGGATGGAAAGAGAGAGGGAGCGAATGGGGGAAGAAGGAGGGAGGGAAGGAAGGAAGGAAAGAAGAAAAAGTATTCACATGCAACCTCTCTAATACTTGTGTCCTAAACTGAAAAAAACGGTCTTCCTCACACTATCTGTAATTATCTAGGTCAGTATAACTTGGAAACAAAATCTCCAAGTTTGCAATAAAATATTTTTGATTCACTCATGGCTCCTGGCTTCCAAAAATGCTACCATCTATAATATACTTCCAAGTATGATGTCAAAAAGAGACACCACGTTCCTAAAATTGTCATCCATGAAGCTAAGTATCAAACAAAAGGCAGAAAAGACATTTTCAACCCCTAAAATCATTAAAGATGAACATATAATGTTTTTAAGTCACTTCTATTCTATAAGTGGAAATAAAATTATAAGTCTATTTAAGTCTGTTGTATCTTATCCTATCTTTCCAGTTCTATTTTCTATTATGTTAACATATTTGGCTCACAGATGTATGCCTGTAGTACTAACCATTGGTTCTCACCTCTCAACAGCTTTTACTCTTATCACTTTATTTGAATAATTTTACCTACTTAAGTAATATATCAATGTTTATTGCCCAATAATAACTGGCAAGTACTGACTGGAATGAATCTTAGCACTTTACCTGTGTTAATTCATTTAATCGCCTAAAAAACCTTATGTGGTTATAAACTACTGTTGTCCCATCTTCTAAAGAAGATGCTGAAGCCACAGAGAGGTTAAGTGATATGATCACAGTTACAAAGTTTGTTAAGGGCAGTACCCGGGTTGGAATCCAAGGAATTTGGGTCTAGAGTCCATGCTGTTAACCACCATCTCTTTTGTAAGGCTTTGTTATTTTAAATATCCCTGATCCTTACAAATGCAGGTTATATTAAGTAAATTTGTCTTAGAGCTCATGGCACACAGCACAGTCTTTCGTGATTGTTAAGTATAATAGTACTCAACCACTGAATAGTCATACCATTGTCACACACGTGCGTACACATATGCACACTCACACACACATACGCAGAATTATTCCTAGAAAATATCTTTGGAATTCAGTCTACTCTCAGATTTCTTAACTTTAGGACACAAATGCTTGGGTGACAGCTTCGCAGCTAGTACTAAGGCAGACCTGAGTGTATACACACAGTTACAGATCACTCACCATCATCATTTTTTGATTCCTTCTACGAGAATTTCTGATAATGATATTTTTTATATCATTTCTCCATCAATTTGCTACTTACGAGGTATATAACCTGGTAAGAACACCTCACTGGCTCAAGGTATTCTGCTTTCCCCTTGAAGTATGATCCGAATACCAGCATTAGCAATGTCACCTGGGAACTTAGAAATGCAGAATCTCAAGCTTTATCCCAGATCTGCCAAATCAAAATCTTTATTTTACCAAGATTCCAGGTGATTCACATGCACATTAAAGTTTACAAAGCTCCACTTTAAAGCATCCAATGAACTCTACTTTCTAGTAGCCTACATTCTTCTGAGCTGCACGATAGAGTAGCCATTAGTCATCTGTAGCATTTACACTTAAGTGTGAATTATTTAAAATGAAATAATGTTAAAAATTCAGTTCTTCAGTAATACTAGCCACATTACAGTGTTGAATAATGACTTATGTGGCCAGTGGATATTATATTGGATATATTAGATATATGCTGGATAATATTGTATGAGGTAACACTGATATAGAATATTTCCATCATTGATGAGAGTTCTATTGAAAGCACTGCTCCGGATCAAGGGTCAACAATTTTTTTTTATAAACGATCAAAAAGTAAGTATTTTAGGTTTTGTGGTCTACTTACAGTCTATGTGGAATGATCTTTTTTTTTTCTCTTGTTTAACAATCCTTTTAAAAAATGTAAAAGTGAGGCCAGCCTGGTGGCATAGTGGGTAAGTTCATGCACTCCACTTTGATGGCCCCGGGTCCTCAAGTTCAGGTCCCAGGTGCGGACATATGGACCAGCCATCAAACAACGAACGCTATGTGGCGTCCCACATACAAAATAGAGGAAGAGGGGCACAGATGTTAGCTCAGGACCAGTATTCCTCACCATAAAAGAAAAAAGAGAAAAAAATTAAAAGCAATTCTTAGTTCATGCATCCTATGAAAACAGGTCGTGGACTGATTTGGCCTACAGGTCATGGTTTGCAGATCCACACTCCAGGTGATAACTTAGTAAATAAAAGAAGTGCTTGCATAAGAATACTTCCAAGAAGAGAGGTGCAACGTATTGTGTTGAATCAAAAAGACCCAAAATCAAAAGAGAAACATACAAAGCTTCTAGATTTTATTCTCATTTAAGTCATCTCTTGATTTTAATCTGATTTTTTTTAATAAATAGATTCTAAAGAAGAACAGAGGTGGTCCAAAATACATCCTGAGTCCTACCCAGTGCTGGAGCCGCCCTGTAGTCAAACATAGCTGCACCAAGAAAGGACTGACGGATCAGCGCTCTAAATTGACAAAAACTTCACACCTGTAACTGGAGGTACAGTATAGAAATTCCAGGAAACAATGATGATAGTATCAAATTAGCCAAAACAACAGTAATCCACTTTATTCATGGTCCTTCCTTCTTAAAATTGCTCCTGTAAGAATCTTGAAATATTTCAGTTACTTCGAGCAAATGTACACCACTCCGCACCCACTGCTTATTTACCTCCTGTGTGCATGGAAATTCTGTTTCCTTCTGTAATCACAGCCCTGAAACCCTCTAAAAGCCCCTGTACAGTGAGTTCTTCTTGAGATTCCACTAAATTATAAGGTTCCCAAGGGAATGGATAAGATGTATTAACACAACTTGTGATTTGCTTCAATTTGATATGATATCGTAATTTCAGCCCCCAATTAGACTTCAAACTGTGTCAGAAAATTAAAGAAAAAAATATCCAGTGGCAGACACCTGAGCTTAATCAGGATTCCTCTTTTCCAAAATAGTAGAGGTTCTTCTTGAATCCAGCCATTAGCACCTAGTCTAATTTTCCCTCTCAAAGAGTTTCCTTCTAAGGGGGCCCTTTCCTCCGCTATTGAGACTTCCATTGAGCCTATAGAATCTGCTTTCTGAGGTTCCCAGATATGTTTGCATGCTAACAATGATAACAGAGCAGATTCAGATGACATCCCTGTAACGTATACAGCAGAGAATTAATCAAAATAATTCTTTTAATTGAGGTATTTTTGACATATGACATTATATTAGTTTTGGGTGTACAACATAATGATTCAATATTTATATATATTTCAAAATGATCACCACAGCAAGTCTAGTTGACATACATCATTACGTATAGTTACAGAATTTTCTTTTTTAGTGTGATGAAAATTTTTAAGATTTATTCTCCTAGCAACTTTCAAATATGTAATATAGTATTATTAACTATAGCCACCTTGCTATGCATTACGTCCCCATAACTAATTTATTTTATAACTGGAAGTTTGTACGTTTTGACCCCCGTCACCCATTTCACCCACCCTCCACATCTGCCTCTAGCAACCACCAGTCTGTTCTCTGTATCTATGAGTTTGTTCTTTACTTGTTTATTTGTTTGCTTTTTTTTTTAGATTCCACATGTAAGTGAAGTCATACGGTGTCTTTCTCTGTCTTATTTCACTTAACACAATGCCCTAAACGTCCATCCATGTTGTTGCAAATGGAAAGATTTCATCCTTTTTTTAATGCTAAATAATATTTTATTGCTTGCATGTACATACAATGTAGTGTGTACATACATACATACCACATTTTCTTTATCCATTCATCCATCAATGGACTCTAAGGTTGTTCCCATATCTTGGCTATTGCAAACAATGCAGCAATGAACATAAGGCTGCAGATATCTTTTCAAGTTAGTATTTTTGTTTTCTTCAGTTTATCTCACTCAGAAGTGGAATTGCTGGATCATATGGTAGTTCTATTTTCAATTTTTTTTTTGGCAGTGGGAAGATTGGCCCTGAGCTAATACCTGTTGCCAATATTTCTCTCTTTTTTTTTTCTTCCCAAAGCTCCAGCACATAGTTGTATATTCTAGTTGTAATTCTTTCTAGTTCCTCTATGTGGGATGCCACCACACCATGACTTGAAGAGCAGAGTGTAGGTCTGTGCCCAGGATTCGAACTGGCGAAGCCTGGGCCACCGAAGCAGAGCAGACAAACTTAACCACTCAGGCATGGGGCTGGCCCCTACTTTTAATTTTTTGAGGAACCTCCATATGTTTTCCATAATGGCTGCACCAATTTACTTTGCCACCAACAGCGCACAAGGGTTCTCTTTTTTCCGCATCCTCGCCAACATTTGTTATTTCTTCTCTTTTTGATAATAGCCATTCTAACAGGTGTGAGGTGATATCACCTTGTGGTTTTGATTTGTATTTCTCTGATGCTTGGTTATATTGAGCATCTTTTAATGTACCTGTTGGCCAACAGTATGCCTTCTTTGGAAAAATGTCTATTCAGATCCTCAGCCATTTTTTATTGGCTTGATTGTAAAAATAAATTTTTTTTTTTTTTTTAAAGATTGGCACCTGAGCTAACATCTGTTGCCAATCTTCTTTTTTTCTTTTATTTTTTAAATTGATTTTTCTCCTCAAATCCCCCCAGTACATAGTTGTGTATTTTAGTTGTGGGTCCTTCTAGTTGTGGCATGTGGGACGCTGCCTCAATGTGGCCTGATGAGTGGTGCCATGTCCACGCTCAGAATCAGAACCTGCAAAACCCTGGGCTGCCGAAGCAGAGCATGAACTTAACCACTTGGCCATGGGGCTGGCCCATGAAAATAATTTTTAAAATTCTGAATTCTTGACAATTCACAAGAGTAAAAAGCAAAATAAGTTTTATAAGTTATATCTAATTGGTAACCTAAATACTATATTATTTTATGATAAATATCAAATACATTAAAGTTCAAATGGTGAAACTATCAAAATATTTTATTTTACCCCTTTGTTGACAATTGTTTACAATAGTAAAAAAACAAAAGGAGCATACTTTAATGCTAAAAATGCATCTTTCTACTTTAGTTGCTTTAAACAACTCATTGTGGTTTATGGTGCTTAAACTATTTCCTGTGTTTAAAATTGGCCATTACTTCTACTGGTGAATAGTCTTTTACAGTATGCAAGAAAAACCTCTTCTATCTCAACTTCATTAAATTATTTCTGTGATTATGTAAGTTGTAAATGTTTTAATAATGGAGTTACTTCCAATGCATAATGCTACCAACAGCTAATTATATTGTAAATTGCATTATTGCATGTTTGCTATTTCAATTTTACTTCTTGGCCAGGAGGTATAAAATTTGTAGCTAAGTATTCCAATTACTTTAATAAATGTGCCATACCTTACACATATTTTCAATCTCCTATTCATTAAAAGAATTGTAACTAAGTTCCAACAAAAAACCTTGATTCTTCCATATCAAAGATAATTGAATTTGAAAACTACAACATTTAAAGGGAAAGACGTTAACAGTCTTGAAAGCATACTGATATACTTATCAAGCACACAGGTGTAAGTTAACTCAACCCTATTTTTATATTGTATGTGGTTTGCTCTAAAATTTTATTAATTTCTCATCAAAATGCAAGCTAAAGAATATGAGGGGGCCAGCCTGGTGGCATAGTGGTTAAGTTTTCACACTCCTCTTGGCAGTCCGGGGTTCTTGGATTAGGATCCCTGGCGTGGACCTACACACTGCTCATCAGGCGATAGTATGGCAGTGTCTCATATACAAAATAGAGGAAGATTGGCACAGATGTTGACTCAGGGCTAATCTCTCTCATGCAAAAAGAGGAAGATTGGCAGCAGATGTTACCTCAGGGCCAGTCTTCTTCACCAAAAAACAAAAAAAATGAGAATAATACTATACAAATATATATGGTAGCTTTTATTATGTTATATTATACAAATATGTACAGTAGCTCTTCAGGCAGAAAATATGAAAGAGGATTAGATTATACATGAAGATGACTACAGATACCAACCACTCAGGGCAGAGAGAGAGACAGGGTGAAAATCTACTTTACCCATTCACTGTTTGGTTGGTATCAAAGTCATCACGCCTTGGCAGCAAAGAAAATCTGTCGCCCACAGGAGACCCTCATTAATTAAAGCACCACTCACACTATACACCTCAGAAGGTTAGCAGAAAATGTTCAAAAAGTTGATGACACAGCTCAAATGTCCGGAACTTAGATAGACAAAATGTTGTGTACAACACACTATTTGAGGATTATCTTTTGTTTGTTTTCTCTGTGTTGCAATAACTTTACTAGAGTATGTCTTATTCGCTGCATGTTACACAAGAACAAAACTGGGAAACCAATGCTGCGAAAGCCTTACTACAAAAACTTATGCCCTCAAAGTGGTCAGGCAGTCTACATGAACTTCAGTGTGCATATGTGCAGAAAACAGTTAACATTGCAGGCCCGTGTTTCCAATCCTAAGAGACTCCTGCGTTGTGAAGCTGGCCCTTGGTTGGGGCCTGGGAACTGGGCACGTAAACAACTCCTTATACTAATACAAAACTTTCCTCAATGATAAGACAGGCTACTGTACTAAAACTGTGGTTTATGATGAACATCTGCTTTCATTCTAGGAGTCCGGAATTTTGGTACACATTGGATAGAGTGTAATAAAGCGTCTAAGTCCAGATTTTGATGTTTGACCACAGACAGCTTTTAATCCTTGTCCTTCCCTCTTAGCCTGCTGGCTCACATCTGAGTAAGCTCATAAGAAAGCATGGTGCTTCCTTCTTTGGTGCTGGCAAGAGATTCAAACTATGCAAGCCTCATCTCAGCCCCATTAAAAATCCCAAGCCTGTCTCCTTTTCAGGATCTGCTTGAGTGCCACCTCGGTTTCTCCCATCCCACACCACCCAAAAAATCTCATGATGTGAGTATAAACCTCTTCCTATCCTATTGAGGGGTGTGTGCGTGGGTGTGCGTGAGTGTGTGGCGCCATCAGTTTCCACATGCAAACAAATTTTGTGTAGGGTTCCATCCTGCTCTGTAGGTTGATCAAAAGCTAGAGAGTGTCTACATCGCCAGCCCCTGCAAAACCTGGGGTACTGACTGTATAATGAGCTTCTATAGATAACATTTTATACAAGTTACAATCCTTTGCTGGAGGAATTAAGTGTGTCCTGTGTGACTCTACTGGGAAAGAACTCTTGCAAGCTTGTACCTAATTTCTTCCAGATGTTGCCCCATGTGCTTTCCTTCTGCTGATTTGTATAATTTTGCTATAAAAACTATAACCATAAGTATAACAATTTTTTAGTACTGTGAGTCCTTCTATAGAATCACTAAACCTGGCATGGTCTTATCGGCCCTGGATATAACGTGTTAATATAATTTCAGTGCATTGAAATAGACTCAGAAGTGTACATAGGTCTCCTCTTTTATGTCACATCCATTTTCTGGTATTATTTGGCTAGAACTCGTTGACACAACCGATCCTGATACTATGTCTACTCCATCCGTAGAGAAATTTCACAGTTATATCAGTAATGGAACAAAGAGTGGTTTTCCTACAGTCTTTTCCAACTCTAACCAATTGAATTATGATAATAAATTATCATTGAGAAAAATAACAACAGGCATTTGTCATATAACTATAAATAAATGGTGCTAAATATATTTTCTAAAAAAATAAATATTAGAGAAAACCTAAATACTGATTTAGAGAAATAGCATCTTCTGAAAATAAATCTTGAGCTAAAAGTATATATATACATTTAATGGGCCTTTGGAATACATAAAATAATTGCATTTATACAGACAATTATAAATATGTTTTAGAAAATTAGATTAGTTTTGAGATTGATCCTGACAAAATTATAGGCTCTTAATTCAATTTGAAACATTGTTCTAATTATGAAAGCAATTCATGTTCATATTACCCATGTAAATTGCAGGAAAAAATCTTTAAGGACAAAATGATAAGCACTTGTATTCCCATTATCCTGTGATAAGTTTGTTATGATTTAAGTGTGTGTACTTTGCATGTCTATGCCTCAATCTATTTTCCTCTTTCTCTCTACAAATAAATTATCTAATTAGTAAATATTTAAAACATTTTTATTTTTTTCACTTGAAAGTGTTATGCACATTTTATTGGTTTTTTGTTTGTTTTTGTTTCTAAAACATCATTTTTATGATCTCACATCACAGTTTTACTGTTAGTATTTCTTATTAGCCTAGAAGAAGTCTGCATAGATATTCAAAAGGTAAACAGAGGATATTAGGAACAATTTTATATAAATTTGACAATCTGTGAGAAAGTGATAATTTTTTAAAAACACAATGTGCCAAAACAAATAAAGGAAGTAAGAGATAATCTGAAAGTCTGATGTCTGCTAAACAAATAAAATTTATTATTAAAAAAATTCCTACAAATATAATCTAAAAATTTAGGCTCATATGGCTTCCTCAGAATTCTTACAAATATTAAAAAGGCAATAATAGCAATCTTACACAAAATTCTCTAGATAGTGGAAAAAGAGGAAAACATAGCAATTATTTTTATGAGGCCTCAGTTACTTTGATATCAACAACAGACAAATAGACTACAAGAAAAGAAAAATACAGAAACATCATTCTCATGAACACAGATTTAATAATTCTAAGCAAAGTATTAGCAAAAGAAATCAACAAATAAACAAAGAGATTGATACAGCTAAAAAAGAGGGTTAATTCCCAGAATATAGTGATTTAGCATCCATAAAACATTCAATATAATTCATAATAACAGAAATAAAAGGTCATATTATCTCTATAGACACAGAAAATTCAATTGATAAAATAATTCATTCATAATATAAATTCTTAGTAAACTAGAAATAGAGAGCGACCTTTTTACTTAAATAAAGAGTAGTACCCCCCAAAATACAACTGTGATAAATAATAGTGAAATGTCAAGAGCTTAACACTGAGCTCTGGATGAGGCAAGGATGCCTGATAGGACCAATACAACAAAACATTCTACTGGAGTGGGCCACACCAGAACAAGGAGACCAAAAAACAAAACAAAACAAAGAAATACAACACAATGTTTTATTCAAATGTAAAAAAGTGCTTTTTCTGCCATGATGAATCATTTTTCCTTGTTTTTATTGAATTTGACACTTTGGTTCCTTTGAAGAACTTCTTTTTTCTTTTTGAGGAAGATTAGTCCTGAGCTAACACCTGCCACCAATCCTGCTCTTTTTGCTGAGGAAGATTGGCCTGAGCTAACATCCGTGCCCATCTTCCTCTCCTTTATATGTGGGATGCCTACCACAGCATGGTTTGCCAAGTGGTGCCATGCCCGCACCCAGGATCAGAACCTGCCAATCCCGGGCCATGGAAATGGAATGTGCAAACTTAACCGTTGCCTCACTGGGCTGGCCCTTGAATAACATTTTAATTGAAGGCCATGAACCTGAAAGCTTAGACTTATTTACTGACACCATGAAAACTCTCTGAACTTTTCTTTTCATCACCATTATGTCATGGTATCCCTTTGACAATTTTGAACATTATCATAGATTTTTAATGTTGCTAATCTATCTTGTCTTCAAATCATTTTATATGAATTTAACACACACAAAAGATGAAGCAGGATTCACGACAATAATGTGGTCCCTTAGCTCAATCATTCATAGCGTGGAGGCTGTGAGCTACATGAAGTTTGCTAAAAAATTTCCCAACACTATGGCTCCAGATTTAAATTCCTAAGATTCTCTCCATAGGAAATGTGTATGTAGGGAGATATTTCTCACTCTTGTTGGTTGTGTTGCTGCCTTTTGTTGTGTCTTTCTCTATAGTCTCTAAACTCTTCTGTCTCCATCCTGGTAATCTAATGTTTCTTAGAGACATTATTACTTCTTTCTTGCCCTGACATGTGTGTTGCTATGATTTCCATCTTGTATAATCTGGCAGAGAGAAAACTTAAGAAAAAGAAAGCAACGGAAACATTTACTCTTAGCCTTGGATATCAGTTGCAGAGCCACAATCTGAAGTGTTCTACAATGAAGAAGAATAGAAAAGGGGCTGATGTCTACCGTTGAAGCATGAGTAGTTTTCCCTGACTTGGAAACATTTGTCTTCTATCCAAATAGTAAAATTTACTTCACTGTATGCTTCACTTTCCTGAACAGCTCTTCCTGTTTATTTTTCTTTTCTTTTTTGTTTTGTCATGCCCCAGCTTTGAGCAAGAAGAGATTGATGACTAAAGTTGTCTAGTGATTTACTAGACTATCCACTCCATTCATTGCGGAAAATCTCATTCATTTCCTAATTCATTTGCTAAGCAGCAGATGTCAAATCTGTAGCTGAAACTGCCTATTTGCCTAAATCACTCCTTTAAAAATTAACTTTATATTTAATGTTAAATAACTTATAAAACTGGCTTCAAGTGAAGCTATGCTAAGTGTCTAAAATTGGCGTGTAAAATAATTGACCGCTGTAACCACAAGTTCAAGCCTAGATTAGTATTCATTTGGCATCTTTCCATACCTATTATTTCAGACTTAAAATTTTAGCTTCTATTGGAACATTCCCTAGCCTGTGTCTCTTTCACTTTTTAACTTATTTCTAGTCATTACTATCCTTTTTCTTGGAAATATGAATGTTGGGTTAATTAGGAAAAACCAAATTGACAAAAACAAATAAAAGTGAATTATGAATACATATTTAACTGTGAGAATTCAGATAATACAAGGCAATCAATGATTAAAGTTGTAACCATTTACAAAGTTTATATGAACTTACTTTTTAATACAGCCACTCATGTTTCTGTAGGCAAAGAATATGATATAAGGAATGGAATGGCCATTATTATAAACCAAGATCAGATATGTATTACCTTTTTTGTTTATAGAAAGACAAACATTTAAGTTATTTAATATTTTATAATGTAATGTTGTATGTATATCATCATTAATTTTAAATAACTTCAGCTTTAATCGTAAACCCAATTTCATTATATTTATTATAATAATTAAAATGACTCACCCAGCGTCTTCTGCTGTTGTCAATGAACTGTAAAGGAAAGGTACCCAAAATTTGAAAATAAGGCAAAAGTGTATACAGCATGGTTTCAAAGTTATAGTGGGTATTGTTTAACAAGCCCCACTTATTTAGTTATCTAGGGGAGTGTACCTGTGCTATTTCTGTTATTTACCGTTTGATTAAAGTCCAGAGAGTGTGGAGGGCATGTTAACATGCAGATTTCTGTCCAATGGAGAAAACAACCACTGGATTTACGGTTTTATTTCCCCAAAGAACATTTGCTAGTTTTATATCTAATTTAGCCACATTATTTTAACATCTTTTATTATTTTTTTTCAAAATGGCTATTACTGTCCAGTTTTTCAAAATGTTCTTTGAATCAGTTTTATCATTTTATTGATTTCTCCATTAATGAGTTAATAAATCTTTGACATACATTCATATCTTACTTACACGAGACATGTTTTTAACCTTTTAAGAACTTTTTTGACAGTATAAAATATAATTCATTCCCCTATGTGATTCTTATGTTTCATTATTGAGTTAAATTATGGATATTCAGCCATCATAATTGAAGTTTTTAAATCAAAAAGCCCAATGCAAGTTTAAAAATGTTTAACTTTCTGTGATTGACCAAAAAAAATCTTTTTTTAGATGAGCTTTGATTCCCATATGATTTTACGGCTGACAAAAACGGTGCAAATTGATGTTGAATTATCTGAAACTCTTCACTTTCATCTCAATACACTTTAACTCTAGACTTACCACAGCTCAATAATGATTTTAAGAGGCAGATTTGTTCACTCATTCATCTATCTTCTTTATTTCTTTTTGTAAGTGTATAAACTCTGAACTCATTTTATCCCACCCCTCTGGTTGGCTCTTTATACTGTCTAATTGGAATTAATTTCTTCCACTGTTCTCTGTCCTATGCTAGTTTGCCCACAGAAATCTATAGTCAAGTGCATTTTCTTTGCATTCCTCCAATTCAACTTAGTTTATGAGAAGGATTTAGGTATGAGCTTTTCTTATCTGTCAGGAGCCAAAATATTCCTCATCACATTTCTTATTGAGACTACACACACATTTAACTCAAAGGCAACAATAAATAAGAATTTAAAATTTAATATTTCACCTCTTTTACAAAGTACAGCCAGTAGAGTATATTTCTTAAAGCCTCCTCTTTTGAAACATGTGTAAAAGTATCACGGAATAGATATGCAAATTTTACTCAGACTGAGAAATCAGTGTTAGGAAATGATGTCATTTGCACAATATAAGTTTTCATAGCTTTTCAAGTCAAACCTGATAAAATAGCAAAATCCTTCCTTTTTACGTTTTTGAGCATATGACATTGCTACAGAGGAAGGTAGTTTATAAAATTTCAGAGCAAATTATGCTAAAATTTTCAAAGTACCTTACTCGATGTCTTGATGTATTTCTTCACACATGTACTGGCAGCTGTGAGGGTTCCTTGTCAACCAGGAGTGGGTGAGTGGTTACCAGTGAAAAGCAGTGCCATATCACAACAAATCTGTCTTGCTGAAGCACCATCAATGTAAACCAGAGGAATGTATTTCCCACTATTAAAAAAATAATAAAATAACATTCTAAACCAACCAGAACCATCTTTTTCATCATGGAAATCATCTTACTGAAATAATGTTCTCTCTGCTCTCTTAAGCTCTACTCCAAACTCCAGAATGACTTCTTCATGTCCTATTTGCAGAGTTGAGAGTACATCCTCAGAAACCCAAGCCATTGATGATTTAGAACGTTAGTTTTAATAGTATTATTTACATACCATGACTTTCCCTCATATAAATTGAGGAAATCAACTTACTTTAGATCTTTCTGCTGCACTCTCTCCCGTGTGTGCTTTCTTTTAGTTTATTCTTGGAATTAGGATAGAGTTTGTTATTTTTTAAATAAACCATTATTATATTATTAGTATTCAAGAACAATGACATTGCCATTTTGTTTTAGGAAAATATGTCTTTCAGCGTTTGGTCAAAGAAGCAGAACCATCAAGTGATGAAAGGGATTTATTATGCTGATATGATCCTATATAACTGTGACAGTGAGTAAGGCCCACTGTGTAAGTCTGTTACTCTGGCATCTGGTACCAATCTTAAAGTCAGCACATCTGGCCCTTAGGGATGAGAAATGAACATGAAAAGGGGGTAGCCAGGCAAACTGGACCCTTCAAGGATGAGCTGGAATCCACTAAAATGAACTGGAACCCATGTGTTTCTCTGATCACTTCTATCCTCCAACTTCAGTGATGCCAATAACTCGCAGAAGAGCAGCTTTGTTACCACAAAACTGCATGTGAACCATGCCTGGGAATTGAGGAAGCTAAACAGAGCGATCTGGTGGAAGCGGAAGGAATTAAAGTCCAGCTGCTGCACTAGTGAGATGCAGAATTTGGAGATACTGAGGGCCCTGAAGCGACCAGTCGCCAACAGAGTGAAGCAGCTGAGGTGTGACAATGTGCTTGGGCTGTAGCAGCACCTGACTTTTATCAGATTTCTGTGTTTCACTTCCCCCTCCTAAGTCCTGAGCAAATTTCTCTTGTAGCCCAAGTAAGAAGCATGCCATCATTACTCACTGCCTTTTTAAATCTAAATTTCTCCATTTGTGTTTATTTGTATTTATCACTAATTTGTCTACAAATAGCTTGATAATATTTTTCAAGACATTAATAAGTAGTGAACTTTCTACTTGTTGAGCATCTGGGAAATTTTTATTTCTCTTCAAAAGTCTGAGCTATTGAACACCTTCTTGTTATTGGTGGTGCTGGTATTGATATTTTTGCCATTGTTATCATATTTATTGCTGTTGTTTTTGTTGACTTAAGATCTCTAAGGACACAGCTTCACTTATATTTTCATTTGAGAGTATTTTCTTGTTTTCTTCAAAAAATGATTATGAGTTTATATTGATCTTTGAAATTCAGCATTTTCAGTGGTAGATTTAGATATTATTTCTTCCCATTAATTTTTACTGTAATAGATGAACTATTTTCATTTGCAGATTTATGTCTTTTTCACCTTGGCATATTTTTTCTCTTAATAAATTGTTGAAATGTCCCTCTGTCAGTGGCTATGGTTTTTAAAAATAAATTTGGGAGTCAATTGTTTGTATGTGAAGGTGCTATCCATTTTCAGTCTGATGCAGCTATTAATTAAAAAAAATATATTTTCTGTAATTTTTGTCATTGTCTATTAAGGGGAATATCTTAAGTTTTGAAGGCTCTTTCACCAGGTTAACAGTTAGATATTTTTCCTGGTTGAGTTTGTACGTTTTTGCTTTGATAATAAATTTATGCCTGTGATTATGTGTGTCATTCTATTTTTTCATAAATCTGATGACACCTTTATATTAGTATTTATATGCATATTTTCCACCTTTTATGTGCCTTTCCCGATCCTATAATCTCTTACCTCACTGGGCCCCAACTTCTTCTACACATTTGTACTTCTATGATTTCAAAGTTGTTCAATTTTCCTTTACAACCAACACTTCTGTTCTTTATTCATCATTGGAAACTAACACTTAAAACCTATAAACAGTATTCACACTGTCTTAACTGCTTACATATTTTTCTATGCTGAAAAATACAATATGCTAGGATTGAATTTCCTCTTATATCAATCTAGTGTGGGACTCCTGGTTGAGTAGAAGTTGAATGCTATTTTTCAGCATTACTATCACATACTCTATATTAACTACTTAAAAATATACCACTTTTGAAATTTCTTTTAGATCTCTTTATTATGGATTTATTTCTTTTTTTTCCTTTATTTCTTTTGAGTTTTAAAATGTCTTTCATATTTTTACTGTATTTGCAATAGAGATATATACTCAATATAATTCAAAATGTGAGTATATCCACGTTCTAGTGTCCAGAAATGATTCTCCCAGATTTCTCAAAGTTTCTTCTTTTAGAATGGGAAAGAGAATCCCCAACACTAAGAGAGTGTACAGAAATCATCCATTTTGTTTGTTGGTTGATTGGTTGATTGGTTTTTCATTTTCTCCATTATCCGGGACATCAGCCTCCAAACAAACTTGCAGTTGTGGCAGTGGCTGCAATGGGAGCCTCCAGAGACCGAAATTTGGGGCTGTGGAAATATCTCTAATATTTGGAGTTGTGGTTCCAAGAAAATCAGGCCAACCTCTGCTGCTTTACTTTTCTCACAGCCCTCGCATCCCTTAAGCCTGGATATGGTCTGAGTTGTTGAGGTGCATGGCAGAGAGAACTAACTAAAGTAGCTCCACCTTTATGGTTGGAAGAGTGGAAAATGGTCCATAGGGAGCCAAAATCACTGCAGAGATCAAAGAAAGGAAAGAGCTCAGGAAAGCAACTTTACAAAATTTTTCTGAATTCCTCAGCTCACTACTGATTTGAAGAAGAGTCTCAAATCAAAAATAATATCTTCTCAGGGGTCGGCCCTTTGGCCAAGTGGTTAAGTTTGTGTGCTCCTCTTTGGTGGCCCAGGGTTTTGCCAGTTTGGATCCTGGGTGCAGACCTGGCACTGCACATCAGGCCATGCTGCAGCATCCCACATAGCTGAACTAGAAGGACCTACAACTAGAATATACAACTATGTACTGAGGAGCTTGGGGGCGAAGAAGAAGAAAAAGAAGAAGGTTGGCAACAGATGTTAGCTCAGGTGCCAATCTTTGAAATAATAATAATAATAATGAATATCTTCTCCCTTTAAAATAAACCGTAAAAGTATAAACAAAATTAACCAAAGAAGGCAAAAGAAAGGACATCATAAATATATGCTGAATCAGTACAATAAAGAAAAACAAAGCAATCAATAAAATTGTATTGAAAGAGATTAATGCAGTTAATAAATGTTTAGCAAGACTGACTCAAAAAAAGAGAATACACATATTACTAATATCAGGAATGAAAGATGGAATATCACTAAAGACATCATAGACATCAAGAGAATAAGGGAATATTATGAAGAAACTCACACACACTATTTTGGTAGCAAAAATGAAATAAATCAAATAAATGAAATATCTTGAAATCTGCAAAATACTAAAACTTGCTCTTGATGACATAACTCATCTCCACAGTCCTATAACTATTAAAAAATTATAATTATAATTATAAACACTCCTTAAAAGAAAACATCACGCCTAAATGGTTTCACCGGCAAATTTTATCAAACATTCAAAGAAGAAATAATACTAATTCCACAAAATCTCTCCCATAAAATAGAAGAAAAGAGAACATTTTGCAACTTGATAAGCCCAGAATTATGCTCATTCCAAAATTGGAAAGACAGTACAAAGAAGAAAACAGCAGACTAATATTACTCATGAACATACAAACAAAATTCTTCAACACAAAATATTAGTAAATTTAATCTACCAGTATATAAAATGAACACACCACAAGAAAGTGTAGTTTATTCCAGGAATGTGTCTGTTTCAATAATTGGAAATCAATCAATTTAGTTCACCATATTGTGACTCTAAGGAAGTAAAAGACCCACATCATTCGACAAAGAAAAGGCATTTTGCAAAAATACAACATCCATTCACAATGAAAACTCACTAAACAAGGATTAGAAGGGAAGGTGCTTGACTATAAGGGGAATCTATAAAAATTCTACCTCTAACATGCCAAATGATGAATGACTGAAAGTTTTTGCTACAAGAAAAGTAAAGGCCAATATGGACACTCTTATCACTCCTATTCAATGTTATACTGGAAGGAAGGAAGGAATGTGGGAAGGAGGAAAGGACTTAAACCTTTAAACTATCACTTGCTTTTATTAAGGGTAACCAGGCAGTTTAGTACACAATCTCAAGAGAGAAAGTAAAAGAAAGGGTAATTAGCAGCCAATCTGGTATATATATATGATATATACATATGTATATTCAAAAATTTTAAATCGAATAAGCCATCTAGAAATAAATAAAACAACGTGTCATTTCCAATTTGAGTTTCTATTAGAATGCAAGTTTGACTTGGAATTCAAAAGTGAGTTATTAAAATTTATCTTACCAAATTAAAGGGACATATCATATACTTAAAAATAGATGTAGAAAAACTGACATTTTATGAAGTCCAAGGCCCTTTAAAGTAAAGAAAAAAATTAACAAATTAAGAATAGAAGCTAACTTTTATACATCAAGGAATATATATAGAATAAAGCTGTGTTAATACATTAAGAACATTCCCCCAGATGTTGGGAACAGAAAAGGATATTCCGTATCACCAATTTTATTCAGTATTGCACTTGATGTCCTAGTCAACACATTAATGTGGGGGGGGGGAGAGTGTGTCAATTAGAAAATAAAAGAAAAAAGATTATTTTGTTCTCAGATGATATGATTGTTTAATAACAAAATCCAGAAGATTCTTCTACATACAATTATTGTAATTGGTAAGAGTTCCGCAAATTGCTGCACACAAATTCACTATTAAAAGGTGCAAATTACCATATGATCCAGCAATTCCACTTCTGGGTCCATACCCAAAAGAATTGAAAGCAGAGTCTCAAAGAGATATTTGTACACCCATGTTCATAGAATGTTATTCACAACAGCCAATTCAGCCTTAAAAAAGAAGGAAATTTGGACACATGCTACAACATAGAGGAAGCTTGAGGACTTTATGCTCAGTGAAATAAGCCAGTCACAGAAAGCCAAATACTGTATGACTCTGCTTATATGAGGTACCTACTGTGGTCAAATTCATAAAGATAGAAAGTAGAATAGTGGTTGCCAGGCACTGAGCTGATGGGGGATGGAGAGTTATTTTTAACGGGTATCAAAGTTCAGTTTTGCAGGATGAAAAGAGTTCAGGAGATTGCTTTCACAACACTATAAATATACTTAAACTACTGAACTGCACACTTAAAAATGCTTAAGATGCAAAATTTTATATTTCTTTTATCACAATTTTTAAAACATCAAGTGCATTTGTGTCTACCCTTTGTGGTATCCTTTTTTTCTTCTCTTTGCCCTGTGAAATCCAGTGTCTTTTCAGCTATGCTAACTTCGCTCTATTCATATTCTCCAGGTGGTACATTTTCTAACTATCCATCCTCTACATATCCATAGCAATCTATTAATTTATTCATCCAAGTCACACTTATTGAGAACTAACAGAGTTCTAGACACTAGTGTATGTACTAGGGAAACAGGTCAACAAGACACAAAATGCCTTGCCTTGACAGTCAAAAAACATTAAAAAGTAAGTATACATATTTACATTATACATATATATAAGAAATTTTTATATATTTATATATAAATAAATAGACAAAGTTTTGCCTAGGAGGACATTTAGGCATAGATAGGGACTGTCAGTAAAAGCCTACTTTGTGAAGATCTGGGGAAAACGTTCAGGGGAGATAAAAGGACAAATATAAAAGTCTAAGAGATTGGAGGTAGGTTTTTCAAGGACCTTAATAAGACTAATGTGAGTGGAGTAGTTAATAAGGGTATGAGGGATAGGAAATTTGGTTGCAGGGATGGGAGAAGCCAATACATGCAGGGGTTTTGTAAACCATGGTAAGGACTTTAGATTTTTTTTTTTTAGATAGCAATGGAAGACAGTGGAAAATATAAGCAAGAAAATGATACAATATATGATGTGATGTATGTGTTTCTTAAGGTGGATAATAGAATAAATGGCAGTTTGATGATGGGATTGGGTCCTAAAAATAGAGAGAATAATACAGTAATATTGGAGACAATTGAAGACGCCAAAGTTCTAGAGTGGATGAAAAAGGACAGAATCCATCTTCCACAGAGTAACTGTACATGAGAGCAGACATGTTTCTTCCAATGTGTCAGGAGGAAACAGAAGCAGAAAAAAGATTTACAAGGAAGACAGTGAAGACTAAACTTCAAGCCCATTGTCTTGCACGGGTCCATGAGGGGCACTAGTAATGTATTCACACAGGCCTGTATTTTTTGGTAAATTTTGCTAAATAGCCTATTTTATCTGCAATTAGCTAACATTGTTATTTCTTTCTGTCTGTGTTTTCCCCAAAATCACATTTCCTTGGTCAGATGGTGTTGCAATGGCCACTAGCATTTTTGATATCTCTATAAGAGGGAGATGGCTAAAGGACACATTGAGTTTGGCTTTAGTGTTATGTATTTATATAGTTCACATTCATTTCTGGCTTCCAGGAATACTTCTAGCCACTGTACTGACCATCTTGTTACAAAATGATTTTACTAAACTAGTGCATTGTAGACTAATGGAAATCATTTGTAACATTGAAATTTATCCTAAACACAGCATGTGCCAGGAAGAGATAGTCAATCTGAAAAAAACTGGAGGAAATGTTGAATGTTGAGCTATTGGAAGGACAAAAGCCTTAATGTGTATTATGAGAAAGACTAAAGTGACATGGTATCCAAGGGTGAAGTGTAGTTGAATTATTATTGGAGTTTTAGAAATTCAATTTGGATAATAAATTAAGATTTCCCCTCTTAGAATGAAGAAAGAAGGAAACAGAGGGTAGAGATTTACTGAATTACATAACACTCAACACATTATTTAACTTAAAAAGTTATACCATTCAACTATTATAGGACTAGTGTGTTATGTCATACTCGCATTATAAATAAACCTGTGAGAAAAATACGCTATAGCCAAGTTCTTACTTCCGAATTCCTTCAAAAGGAAGTTAGTGCCATATAGGCTCTTAATTGCTCCTTCTAGAATTTCCCTCGAACTCACCAATCATAGTTTTATAGTATAGTATCATAAACTACCAAGAGATGCAGAATGAAGTGTCCCTTCTCTGCTTCCAATAAATTACGATCTTTTGACTTCTCCAGTAATACTCAGGGCAATAAAAGTGAAGCAAAGAAAGTAGCCAGGAGCTATTGATCACTATATGTGTAATCTCATCAAGCTATATGATTCTTTTTTCTTAATGATGGATCACTGTCTGGAGCCTATAAATTAGACCAAGTGCTATCAATATATTTTCTAAAAGGCAACAATGACAGAATTATTTTTGTTCTTTGGAAGGAAAAGTGGTTCTACATTTTGGCAAAGCAGAGTGATGAAGTGAAAAGAGAACATAACCCAGATTCATGAGCTCATATTTTCAGTTACTAACTACTTATGCCACTTTGGGCAAAATAATTCACTTTTTGTGAACCTCAGTTTACCAGCTGTGTAATAATATGGTTAGATTTATGTCCTCTAAGTTTAGATAGTACAAAATTATGCCTTATCATTCTACTTTGCTTGAGATAAAAACAGTAACTTATTACATTTTATAAATAAGATTTCAACAAGCTAAGTAGACATGATTTTATTTAGATTTACTTTGGAAATACTAGAAAGATTGGCTATAGTACCATAAGGTCAATTCTTAAATATTTTAATAAAATAAGTCAGTGACAAATAGTATTGTTCTCATTTCTCAGAAAATAATATATCTTCACAGAAATGTCTTTGATATTCATTGCAGACCATTCCTACCCTTTATCCTAGTGGTATTCTGTAAAATTACACTTATCTTTTCACAAAGTAGTGAAGAGAAAAGCTGAAAGAGTCCACATAGGAAGATAGGTATCATTTTCCAGGTGAATCATCTCATGACCCTCACTCTATCTGGAACAGAATTGACAGATTACTAGTAATTTTAGATGCAGTGATAAAAAAAAAGTGAAAATCTAGTTTTATGTGATATTTGAAAATCAACAAATTCCCTTCACTCAAGTAAATTTTTTCAACACATTGTTAAATCTTATGAGAGCTTCACAGCTGCTAGAATGATGGCTTCAAGATCTCTGTAGACATACTCCTTAGTTAAACAAGTCTAATTGGTGAAAATTATAAATTACCACAATTTCTAAGTCTCTGGAAATGGTCCGAAGGGAATACAGTAAATGAAGAAGCATTTATCAAGGAAATCTACTAAATCTTGATAAGAACAGTAAAAATCTATGTGACCTTTGAGTCATGACTTTCTCCTTTAACCCACAAGCTCAGCATGACAGAAATTTCTACTCTTGAATGTGCAACCAAGATCACAGGGTTTCCTATTCCCCAAGCAACCCATCAAGAACTACAGTATCTCCCCAGGAAGGACAGGCCACCAGCATTTTTCATCCACCTCTGCTTCAAATTTCAGAAGCTCTCTACTAGGCAAGAACAGCCGAGAAGGCTGGGGTTCTCTTCTTGCTAGGCCCACTTGTAAGGGTGGAAGCTTCACCTCAGCTACAGCAGACGTAGGATGAGGGCCCAAGGGTGTTCACTGCAGCTCAATAGTAGGGTTGAGGTTTCATGTGTGGAGAGGCAAACCCAAAGGACCATAGACTACTGTCCTTGCTGAGTCACTCATATGGAAGGGATGTCATTCCAAGAGAAGTGGGAGGTGGTATCCATGCCCAAGTCTGGAGCAGGGGCACAGAGTGTTTGCCCAGGGGCAGCTTCTGAAGCAATCTCAGTAGAACTAAAGCTTTTTGGAACAGAGCTTGGGAAAGATCAAGCTTAAGAACACTTTAATACACAGAGGAGATTTTGATGGTAAAAAGTTAGTAATAGGCTGGTAATTCCATGAGGCAACAAACTAAACTCTACATAAGCTTCAACTGAACTAGAGAGAAGCAGGGAAAGAGATTGCTATTAAAAGAACCCCTTGGTTCAGAACAAAACTCAAAGACTGGCCTGAAAGAACATTCTTGAAGAAGGAGCCTAAATTTAATTTAATCAGACTGTAGCACAATTTATACCTGAGGGCACTGTCAAAAACAATACAGAAATCAGCTGGCAATTAGTGGAAACTAATAGCTAGTTGTGATATCAACAGAAGTAGGCAGATTAACAGATATATGAGAGATATCAGAGATGGATACATTCACAGGCAACATTGTAAAAACCAAGGTCATCCCAGAGTGACTGTGTGCAAGCCCGAGTCTGTGCCCTCTGAAGAATAAATCAGAATATGCATCCTGCAGGAAGAATAAAAGGAAAGAAAATTGTACATCCAAGTTGCTAAATAAAAAAACAACAGAAAACATCAATAAGGTCTCAGTGGAAGGGGGGACAGTCTGAGGTCATGGTGGTAGTGGTATCAGATTCCAGAATTATTACAATATAACACCTAAAATATTCAATCACTAATGAAAATTATGAAATGATCAATAAGCAAATAAACAAAAAAGAATAATGTGTATACAGAAAATAAAGCAGAAACTGTGCATGAGGAGACTCAGATCTGAGACTTAGCAGACAGAGTCTTCAAAACAGCTATTGTAACCTTTCAAAGGACTAAATGAAACCATGCTTAAAGAAGTTAAGGAAGGGATGATAATAATGTCTCATCAAATAGGGTATATCAATTAGAAAAGATAGAAATTACAAAACAGATTGAATGGAAATTCTGGAGTTGAAAAGTATAACTAGAGGGGCTCAACTGGCAGATGTGAACTGGCAGAGAAAAAAATAAGTGAAAGAATGAAAAAACCTGGAGATCGATCAATAGAGATTACGAAATCTGAAGAAGAGAGAGAAAAGAATGAGGATAAATAAAGAATGAAGATAGATAAAGGTAAATGAACAGAGCCTCGGAACATAGTTGCACCAACATCCAAATAATGAAAGCACAAAGGATAGGAGAAAGAGGAAAGAGCAGAAAAAAGTATTAGAAGAAATGATAGGTAAAATTTTTTCAAATTATGATAAAAATATTAACTTGTGCACTCAAGAAAATAAATGCTAATTAGAATTAACCCAAGCATATTCTTACCAGTCACATTACAGTAATATAAATGGAAAGCTAAAGGCAAAGAGAACGTCTTGAAAGCAGTGAGAGAAAAATAATGGTTCATGCATACGGAAATCCTGATAATATTAACAGCCAACTTCTCACCAGAAAAAGTAAGGTCCAAAAGTCAGTGAGATTATGTGAAAGAAAGAAAAAATACATGTTCAATCAAGAATTTATCTCCAGTAGAACTCTCTTTCAAAAATAAAGATTCAAGGATATACTTCCCCACAAAAGCAAAACTAGAGAGTTATTGCTTTCAGATTGGCCTTATCAGAAATAGTAAAGGAATTCTTCAAGCTGAAATCAAGTAACTCAAGATAGTAATTCAAACAACACACACAAAGCAAAGAGCATGTTAAATGTAATTATATAATTATAAAAGACAATATGAGTGCCTATGCATTCTCCTTCCGTATTTTAGCTGATACAAAAATCAATTCCATAAAATAGTATGTGTTTAATTGCATTGTTTGGCCTGTCACATATAGAAATATAATATATTTGACTTAGGACAATGCAGGAGTTGGGGGCAAAACTGTATTAGAGAAAGGAAATGGCACAAGATGGTAACTCAAATCCACAGGAGGAAATGAAGAATACCAGAAATGGTTACTAAGGAAATATAACAGACTCTGTAAATATGTACTTCCTCTCCTTTATTTTCTCAGCTTCATTAAAAGACATAAAAATGCATAAAGTAACTATTGAAACAGTATATTTTTGGCCTTGTAACATAAATTGATATAGCATGTCAACGAATAATAGCACAAAAAGGGAGAGGAAGGAATTGAGCTATACAGGAGGAAGATTTCTACATCTTATAGGAATTAAGTTGACATAAATTTGAAGGTGATCATGATAAGTTCAGATGTTTATGGTAAGCCCAACACCACCATTAAGAAAATAACTCAGAAAAATATAGTGAAAAAAACTAGTTAAAGGAATTAAAGTATTTTACTATAAAATATTCATTAAATGAAAAAGAAAGTAATGGAGGAGTAAAGGAGCAAATGAGACAGGAAACATTCTGAAAATGAAAATAAAATGGCATACATAAATCAAAATATATCAACAATTAACATTACATATGAATGGAATAAACAACTCAGTCAAAAGACAGAGATTGAAATACTGCATAATAAAAACAGGATTGAACTTTATGCTTCCTACTGGAGATACACAAATCAACGATACAAATAAGTTGAAAGTAAAAAGCTGGAAAATCTTCCTTATACAAAAAGCAAAAAATTATACAAAAAGCAAAAATGAGGGAGCTGGAGTGACTATAACAGGATCTGACAAAATAGATTTTAAAATAAAAAATGTTACTGGGATAAGATATTATTGAGCCGTAAAAAAGAATGAAGTCCTGATAAACGCTACGGCATGGATGAACCTGGAAAACAATATGTTAAGTGATAGAAGACAGCCCCTAAAAGACCACATATTGTACAAGTCCACTTACATGACTTAACCAACTAATTGTGAAATACTTGCTTTTAGGCTATTACATATGCATTTCAGAACAAGAGCTAGAAATATAACTTTGCCATAGAATGCTCCCTCATCAATTTAATCAGCACCATGTTAGCTGCATAAAATGCAACTCATACAGAAGCATAGCTCTGCACAAAGCTACAAATATTTATAAAATTTTACCATCTGAATGTTGTAAGAAATAGTAATACCAATGTACGACAAAAAATCAAGAAGGCATTCTTTTGTATCTTTGCTTGATACTTTGAAATCTTTTCAAATTAATTGGAATTTTAAGAAATAAACTTCTAACAAGTTAAGTATAAAGTTTGCAGATACTTAACACACAGATTCTGCTCTGCATTAGTTGATTACTGGCACTTGCTCTGAAGCACCGCATGTTGATGAGTTGCCAAAGCCTTTCAATTAATTAAGTCCCTATATTTGGCTCTGTCTCCGGTGGGTTTACTGCTTATCCCAAGCAGGTGTTGATGGATTAGGACATTTCTTTCTGCCTGATTCCTGATTAAATTTGGACAAAGAACCTGACAGCTGACATGTCTCTCTTTCCCATAACTCTTTCCTCAAATCAGAAGGTGTCTAGTCTACCACATGAGAAAAGTGTGGAGAGCCATCCTGTGCAGATAACTCTAAGGTTAGCAAGAAGTATGAGAAAACAGATTATGTTAATCTTTTATTCATCCATACGGCCCATTTAAATTGAATAAGAGCAGGAACTTTTAAAAAGTCTAATTTATCACGCAATTAAAAGAAGAATGCAGTGTTCATTTTCTTTATCTCTATTCTTTTATATTATTAACAGGGCAAACTATTCTCAAGGTCTCAGATTCTCATCCTCAAGATAAATATGGGTGAGGATGAGTGTGTATCAAATTAACTCGTGAATTGTGACTCGGCTGCACTGGGCTCCTTCTCCGGCCTTTTTGTCCAGAGAAGAGTAGATAAGTCAGATCTCAGATCAGCATCAAAATGGAAATTTTTGATTGACTTTCCATCTCTTTGCAGTATTCAAATTATTTAAACACATTTTGCTCTTGTAAAGGAAAATTATTTCAGAATAAAATTCTTCTATAATTTTTATGTTTCCTACAGATCTATTCCTTCTTTTTTTAATGGGCAAGCATGAAACAAGTTGTTGCTAAATTTTATAAGTAATACCTTATATAGTAATTGCATCTGCGTATTGCTTTTGTTTTCTGGAAATTGATAGAGTGCCTTCTTTTGCAGCAAGGACAATAGAAGTCTATTCCAATCCTTTCATTAAATGGTTCTATTGACCACGTAAGGGAGTTACCTACCCTACTGTGAGGGTCAAAGAAGGCTTCTTGGAGAAGTGACAGATGAATCAATTTCTGAAGCATGATACTCAATATTATTTAATACATATGCCTAGTAATTATATATGATATCCTTAAACTGCTCACCCCCAAAATGTAGACATAATTATGGTTTGATTTTACTACATTAACAATAGCAATAAATTTTGTATTTTTACCACTTAAAAAGATGAAGGAAAACAGTAGGGAACATATCATAAAGTATATAAGTCATTTATTCCACAGACTGTGAAATCAGAGTGATCTGGTCTCAAATTTCTGGATTCTCTGGTTTGTTAAATTCTCTGAGCTTCAAGTTTAGGTTTTGTGATTGTGGGAAAATAATACGTAAATAAAATAATTGTGCAAGGGCCAAACTAAATGAGAAGATAGGTCAGAATAAAGCAAATGGGTAGCTACCACAAACATCATTTTCTCTCCATTTTCTTGCCTGAATGATAGTTTTCTTCTTATATCATGACCATGAAAATTATCTCCCATTTGCCATTTTTGGGCTAAGAAGATTGTTCCCTCCTACTTTTTACGGTTTTGTAAAATTCATTCATTCATTCTGCAAATATTTTTGAACTAACTACTATGCATGTGATACAGCAATAAACCTAACAATGAAAAGTCCTTGTCCTTTTGGATCTTATGTTCAAGAAGATGAGTCCTTTCTTGCTCTTTTAATCTCTTCTAAACCACTGGATTATTTTTCCTTAGCCTAAAATTTGCTAATTTACCACCCATAAACAAAACAAACACACCCTTTGTCTCTATTCTCCTCTAACAATCTAAGATAGTTTGTTTTAAAGCCACGCTTCTATTTGCAAGCCTGCAAATACTGTCATTTTTCTGACCTCCCATTAACTCCTCAACCTACTATAATAGAGCTTCTACCCTCTACATTTCTAATAAGACTGTGTTTTCCCCAGTTCAAAAATTACCTCTTAGCTTCAAAACATAATAAATCCTTTTCAGTTCTTGTCTTGCTTGACCTTGCTGCCCCATTTAATTTGTGGTCCATTAGTTTATTCTTGAAAATGGCCTTCTTAGTTTCTGTGACACTATTCTCTACTAGTTTTCTTTCATTTCCTCTGGGCATTCAAGCTAAATATTGAATTTCAATTTCTTTGACTTTGTCTGTTTTGTTTAAAAGAGTGTTTCTGCCCCAGGCCCTCTTATCTTTTTCAGTGTACTTGCTTCTGGAACTCTTTCCTGTCCACAGGCATCCCTCCACCATGCCCGTACTACTCCATGCACATCACCATCACTTCACATCCACAGGTTTTGACATGTTTCTCTGCATGTTTAGTACCTCTGCACTGTGAGGTCCTGTGAGCAAGAGCAGGGTTTCCATCAAGTTAATATTATTAATTTATAATGTAGTTTTGAATATGTCATAAACACTCAAGAAACATGATTTCAAATATAACCTTAATTAAACTATGTAATTAATAAGTGATATCACCCACTCCCATGACATATACCTCCTATCACTTTTAGTGACTCCCATATCTGTATTTCAGGCTTTTGTCTAAAGAAGTCTCCTGTCATTATTCAAAATGGGACCAGAGTCATCGAGAAAAAATGAGCTCAAATCTTGTCAATTTTCTTGCCTAAAGTTTTTTAGCATCTCCTCACTTTTCACAGGATACAATCTATACTTCTTAGCAGGGAATACAAATTTCTTCATTTTCTGTCCTCAGCCTACAAGCTACATGCAATTTCTCTTTGTTCTTGTGGTGGTCAGTTTGACGCATCAGCTTGTGTAGGCTGCGATTCAAAGTTCTTCAGACACAAACTTTGATGTTTCCACAAAGGCATTTTGTAAATGTAATTAAACCTCATAATCGGTTAATCATAATCAGTTTAAGGAAGGAATATTATTTTAGGTAATCTAGATGAACTTGATTCAATCAGTTGAAAGACCTAAAAGTAGAGTTGAGGCTTCCCTAAGGAAGAAGAAATTTTGCCTACAGGCAGCAGTTTCAGCCTATGCCTGCGAGTTCAAGTGCGCCCTTTCTGATGACCTGCCCTATGGATTTTGGACTCGCCTTCCCAGCTCCCACAATTGTGAAAGCCCATTTCTTGCAACAAATATCTTAGCATATATCTTTTACTCATCCTGGTTCTCTGGAGAACCTTGACTGATACAGATTTTGGTACTGAGAATACTTCTAGGGGAATAGAATCTTGATAAGTTTTCTGAATTGGTTTTGTGTGACATAGAATTGATTCTTTAATTTGATGAGATTTAGAGGCAATAATTATTTTATTGTTTAGTGGAAAAGAGAGGACTGGAAGCTCATGGCATAATGTGGCAATAGAAATACACAAAATATCCCCATTGGATACATGAGGCAAGATTCTGGGTGGCCATATATTTGATATCTTGGAACATTTTTGACCTGGTTGCTCCTAACTGAGCTGGGCTAACTGGAGAAAGAGAAAGATGAGCTCAGGGATTCAAATTTCCAGCTCAAGCTCCACATACCCAACATGAAAACGTCCATATCTACCCTGAAAGAAACACTTACATCTTATGAGCACAGTGCTGAGATTACTGAAAACTAAACCTGGCGTCTAATCCTGTCAGAGGCTGAATTACAATACAGACTGTCTTCCCAACTTTATAGGATATCTTCTGTTAAGGCAAGGGCATTGACTGAGAAGGAATAGGATCTTAAAACTTGTGATTGAGTGATATGAGCAGATCCTGATGAAGCTGGGGACATGGAACCCCCATATTCTAACAAGTCTTCTTTGCTAGAAGTGGCCTTTCCACCTCTGCCAGGGGATGTTAGCTCTTACTTTCCTGATAAATCTGTAATGGCTTCTCCTGAAGTAGTTGCCTTGCAAGACCCTGCTGATTTTCCTCAGGACCTACTCCTGCCACAACTTTTGCTTCTAGACCATAATTATACTCAAGTCCAGACAATCCCCAATGAATGAGGTACAAAGTGAGCCACCTGAAGATGTGATACACATCAGAAGGATTACACAATTTTCCTCAATTATATTGAGAGAAATCTAGGGAAACAGATGTGGTAATAGAGCTTAAGGGTGAGGGTCATAGAGGAAGGAATATAAAGTTGAATCAACCTGAATTTACTCATATGTGTCTACTGAGCAGAGATCCTATATTCAGTGTTTTAGCTTGATAGGTTAGAAAAGCTCTAACATTTGTTTCATTGGCTGACTGTAACATGGATACAAAGGTGGTCAGCACTAAGTGGAGTTGAAATATCAAAACTGCTTTGATGTTCCATAGAAGAAGGTATCTAAAGGCTTAGGAAAATGGAAGGTCAGAGTGAATTTATCATAAAAGACCTCCACCTCCTCCCTGGGAGGATCTATAGGACATGCTTTTCACCAAGACTGCAAATAATAAATTTACGAGAGGAGCTCCTACATTTTCAAATAATTGTGGGCCCTTCTTTGTAGGTAAGAAATTACAGCAGAAATTGCTATCTTTAAGCTGGAATCCCTAAATACAATGGGAATAATGGGGTCCTGAGGTGTCAGTACCAAGTGGTGGCACTTAATCACCAAAGACAAGGTGGTTGTGGTTACCATAAAGGACACCAGAGCAAATCAGTAATCAAAATAGTCTAACTCACAGAAGCCTATGGCAATGGCTCGCTGATGATGCTGTGGCTAACAAAATAAAAGATGGACACTATACTAGATTCTTTACTAGTCTTCATAACCAGAGGGTTCTAGGGCTAGTGAACAGAAGGCTGATAGGAATCCCCAGAACAAATATATAGTATTAATCTTTTCCAAGTTTGCCATTTCTTGGGGTGACTGCGCATTAGGGAAAGTGAAGTAATCAGCCTTTTCCGTGATTACTGGATGATCGCTGTGAATTGACGCTAATTCCAGGAGACGCAAAACGTTACTGTGGTCCCTGTCAGAGCAAAGGCTTATAGACGCCAAATGATCAATGGAGTTTTAGCTTACATCCTCAAGCCCATCATATGGTCATTTCCCAGTTCCAGAACACAGAATTGGAGCGCATATACTCTGCAAGGGGTAGAATCCCCACACTACTTCTCTGACCTGTAGAGAGGGCTATTATGGTAGGAAACAACAAGTGGAAGCTCCTAAAACTGTCTCTACTTACAAAATCATAAACCAAGAGCAGTATTACGTTCCTGGATGGATTATAGAGAGCACTAAAGACTTGAAAGACGCACAGGTGGTGACTCCCATCATATTGCCCCTTAACTTGCCTATTTGACCTGTGCAGGAAAGAAACAGATCTTGGAGAGTGATGGTGGATTACTGTAAACTTACTTAGGTGACTCTTAAATGCAGCTGCTGTTCCAGATGTGATTTTGTTTGCTTGAGCAAATTATCACATCCCCAGGTACTCACATGAAGCTATTCATCTGGCATTTTTCTCTCTATATACCTATTAGTAAATACCACAAAAGGCAGGGCTTTTCTTCAAGTAGCAAGACCAGCAGTACATATTCACTGTTCTCCATTGGAGTTAAATCGACTCTCCTACCTTACACAACAATTTAGTCCACAGAGACCTTGATCGCTTTTCTCTTCCACAAGACATCACATTTGTCTATTTCATTGATGGTATTATGCTATTAGACTTAGCAGAAAGTAGTAATTATCTCTAGATGCTTTCATAAGATGTTTGTATGTCAGAAGGTAAGAAATAAATCCTACAAAAATTCAGAGTCTTTCCACCTCTGGGAAATTTGTTGGGGTTCAGTGGTGTGGACTATATTAAGACATATCTCTTTTAATGCAAAGGAAACATTTTTTAACTCTCAGCAGTTCTCTTTACATTTTGAGGCAATATATTCCTCATTTGGATGTTCTGTTCTGCTCCATTTACTGCTGCCAAAAAGCTGCTAGATTTCAGTGTGATCCAGAAAAAAGAGAAGGATCTACAACAGGCTCAGGTTGGCTGACATGCAAAATGTGTTGCTGCTTGGGCCATATGATCCAGCAGATCCAGTGATGCTTGAAGTGTCAGTGGTAGATAGAAATGTTGTTTGGAGTCTATGGCAGGCCCGATAGTTGAATCACACTGAAGGCCTTTAGAATTTGGGGGCAAAGTCCTTCCGTCCTCTGTAGATAACTACTCTACTTTTGCGAAAATAGGTTTTGACTTGCTCCTGGGCCTTAGCAGAGAATGAAGGCTGGGCTGCTTCTCATGAACAGCATGTTGCTTGATGAACTAAGTTATAAATATGAGCATATACAGCAACACTCCATTATCAAATGAAAGTGATGTGTATGAGATAAGGCTCCAGCTGGTCCTAAAGGCACAAGTAAATTTCATTTGGAAGTGGAAAAAATGCTAATGCCTCCTTCTTCTGTTACACTATCATTTCTCTCCCAGCCTGTACCTATAGCTTCACCAGGAATGCCTTATGACCAGGAGATTGAGGAAGAGAAACTTTGAACCTGGTTTACAGGCAGTTCTGTATGATAGGCAGGCAGCCCCTGGAAGTGGACAGATGCAGGACTATCTCCTCTTCATGGTGTATCCCCGAAGGGACATTGCTGAAGGAAATCCTCCCAGTGAGCAGAACCACCTGTGTGACACGAAGAAACCCATAACACCCCCATGCAAGTTTCCTCACCTGTGAAATGCGTAAAAATAATACTCATTGCACAAATACTTTTGGAAGACTATGTGACGTGATACATATAAAGCATTTAGGATATATGTTGCATTATAATCATGTAATATGTTTGCTATTATGTTCCATTATTATTCCATAGTGTTCATTTATTCTTCTTAAATAATATATGTTAATATTGTCAAAAATCTTTAGTTTAAGAACTAATTAGATATTGACAGAAGTAGTTTGTGAATTGGTAGAGAGACTTACCACTCAAATTTCACACTAGGGACTGCTAAATTGAAATAGTTACTAAAATGTTAGCCAGACATACATGATTCATAAAATTGAATAATATAATTGAATGATCAATCCAGTATTATATAAGTTCACCTAAAAAATTAAATATACAGAGTCTAATTTTGAAAGATTGTATATTTATAATAACAAATGATTCACTAACTTTTGTTTATTTGTTTATTTTAGACAGACAGAACATATTATCTATAACGGTAGAAAATGTCATACAAAGACAGAGAAAAACAAATATTAAAAATAAGTGCCTGAAGCTTTGAATTAAATCAACAAAAGATAACAAAACTGACATCCTTTTAAAATACCATTATGAAACAAGAATTCACAACAGGAGTTAGAAATGTCAACTGCAAAGAATGAATTTCTTTGCTCTTGTCAATGTAACAAAAGGCCTAAAATATTGTTTTGAGTACATTCAATCTTTTCATATTTAAAAATATCTCAATGGTTGAAAAATTACTATTATCCTAATTTAAAAGCATATTACACATATACCTTTTATGCTCTCATATTGTGGATAGCCCACTGGCATTTTGCATATCTCTGTAGATTTTTGACAGGCATTGTTAATAGTTGAAATAATCTGCTGGGGTGTGAGCAAGTTCTAAAAAACTTTTCTCTGAAAAGGGACATGTAGAAAGAACAAGTTCTCTTCTATGGACTTAGATTTTCCTGTGTGAGACTGAATTATTGAAATGGCTTTGTCCATTTTATAAACGTGAGAGGACAAACCTGGGAACAAGAGCTGGAATGCTAAAGGATGGCAGAAGGGAAGAATTGATGTAATCTGTTCCTTGATGATATTGTTGAGCTCCTTGTTTAATTAAACCTAAAGTTGTCTTCCCTTTCAACCTTCATGTTAATTGAAACAATAAATTTGCCTTTAAGACATTTCTAGTTATTTTTGTGTTCCGGTTACTTGACCAAAAGAATCCTAAATGACACATACTCCAGGATATGTCCAAATCTGGATATTCTAGCTCATCTCCAAACTGTTATTGTCCTTGTTATCTAGAACTCATAGTCATCCATAAACTATATCCTGAGAGCAAATTTGCACCAACAACCGTAATCTGAAAAGAAGCTATTGCAGGACATCGGCCAGCAAACTTAAGGGAGCTGGGTAAGAGGAAAGGGCCAGAATTTTGTGTGGTTATCCATAATACCAGATTCCATTGAGTTGGTGAGATTTGGTGGCTGGAGTCTCCAGAATTTTGATTTTAGAAATACAACAATCGAGGCCAATGAGGCAAAAGCTGATAAGTCATGCATATTTTAAAATTATGATGCCCTAGGAAGGAAGTACATTTATGAACTTGGCAGAGCTAACTCTTGTATGAAAAACAACACCATAGTTAATCTGACCAGACATGCAAGTTTTTATATCCTAGTCATACATAAAAGCATCACTCTAATGGATATATGGCCCAAATGCAGCTGAATGTCACTTCATCTATTAGACAGCTTGACTGTTGACAATATGAAGCTTTTGTCTCATGTACAGCATTTTTTGGGAAATAGTTTTTTCAACCTCAAGGTTACTGTCATTGTGAATCTCCTTATAAGATATTTACATATTTGATTTTCTTTTGTTAGAATATAGAAATTCAATTAATTTTATATATTAACTTCATATTATGTAAGGTTGCTAAGTTCACTTATTAGGTTTAGTAGTTGTTTATTTGATTTAGAAAAAAAGTTTTCCTCTTGTCTCCTGACACCTAAAACTGCTAAAAAAGCCTTTGAGGAAAACCTTATTTTCTTTGCCTGACTACTATCAGGGGTAGTTCACTATATTTGATATATGCTAGGGTAATGATCAATTTTTTTTGAAAAGTACTTTTTCTCTTCCTGCAAAATGATGATTCAATCTACAAAGTATTTCTTTTTCTCCTCAGTTCATTCATTCACTCTTCCAATCTCCTTTTCCCATTATTCATGTGTTTTATTGTATATATTTCCAGTTTCATAGTTATAAAACCAAATAGTAGAACCAATTTGATAGCATAATATAATTAAATTAAATATATCTTTTACTTTATGGTGGAGTTTTCACTAAAAAAATCATTCAAGGATTCACTTTGTACGAAAATTAATTCAGTTAGTCAGTTACCATGTTTTAAGTTTATTCTCTGTGCTGATAAGAAAGCTATAGCGTATGTTTAGGCAGCTAAACAAAAGCCCTATTTTTAAAAAATAATTAAGTAGAGGTAAAGAATTCCAGAAATTTATATGTGACTATACTGTTTTGTTTACCACGAGTAAAGGAGGTTTTGTTGCATTTGTGACATTCAATTGTAATGGGCTCTGGGTCATGACAAATAATTTTGTGATATAGCCTGTTTGCCAATATGAAATCTTAACCTATATCTTGTGTAGATGCTAACATTTCTGAACATATTTCAGGTAGTCATAGGAAGTCATAAAACATGATTGATGCTATTTCACAGATTTCACCCATTGTTAATTATTTCAAATTTAGCTGAATTTAAATTTGTTATTTTTTTCTATTTATTTCTCCCCACTCAAGCTTTTACACACAATAAAAACTCAGTACAATTTTTTGTATTTGAGACAATTCACTTTTTTTCCTGCTGTAGCATTTTACCACAGGTCTGAGTCATTAAAAGTGCCACTGTCAGTTTCAAAATCTAGAACACAACGTGAAGCTTGCTTCTTCCACGGTACTTCCAGTATTTGCTCCAGCTTCCTTGAAAGTACAAAGGATGTTTTCTCGTTGCTTTCCCCTGCATATCGTCTTTCAAAGTATCCGATTCTCTCGTATGCTGCTTTTCCCATCAGTAATGTAAAGTTAACATGTTTCTTTTTTGTACGTTGATTTACCCGGTTGGCTTATTCATCTTTAAGCACAGATAGCCCTATCCTGGTTTGTAATCATGAAATAGTAACATGAATATGTTTTTTCTAGGCTCTTCTCCTTATTTATCTTGACAATATTTCTTTTCTAAAATTCAAATGTATGTCATGTACTAAATTTTATTGGTCTATATTCTTTTTTCTCTTCTGATTTTGTGTCTCATGTGGCAAGTCCAGACAATATGTCCAAATTCTTCCAACTCAGCTGCAAATAATATAAAACTCTTTGAATTTTACGTCACGTTGAACATTAAAGGTAATATAATAGCTAAGTTTCTATATCATCTTTCAATTTTGTTCAAATAATTCTATGTCTAAAGTATAGTGTTTGCTTATATGATACGATGCTGTTGCTATTGCCAATCTTCACATAATTGAATGTTTGTTTTTGGTGTTGGAAGTGATTCAGGAAAGGATGCTTAACAAATTTACATCATTGTCCTATCTTTCCTGAAAATAGCTGTTTATGTAAATAGATAAAAGTCTAACTTCTGTAAGAGTCCTTAAGGCCTTTTTGGCAATTTAAAGATAGAACCATATCCTTTATTGGTCTGTGCATAGACAAATAATAAAATATTTGTCTATATAGGGTGTGTATCTGGTGTAATTGTAAGCTAAAAGTAGAAATAATATAATTTTGGATAAGATAAACCCATATTGCATATTTGACCAACATATTATACAGAAACATAACGCTACTATATTATTTCTGAAGTCATACCTTAAATTAAATTCTGCACACTAAACATCTGAGGAGCATACTCTGTGAAAGATACTGTTTGGTGCAGAATATCTATATACAACAAATAACTTAATTTAAATGCTTAATTGACGTGAGGTCAACATGTGATTATCAATGAGATGCATTATTATATGTAGAAAATATTGTTTGGCAAGATAATGAAATTTTCCATTGTGGAAGAATAGTAAACCTACCTCGTTTTGAGAGTTTTCTTCACTTTGCTCTCATGATTATCTGAAAAACTAAACTATCAATAAGTCAACATGACTAGAATATATCTACAAAAAGTGATATGTAATACAAATATACAATCACAGAAGTTAATAGCCTGTCTTTTTGTCATTTTAAATTCTGATTTGCATTTTCATTCAGTATTTTATATGAGGCAGAGAAATGAATAGTAAACATAAATAGCAGTATTATCCACTAAAAAATGTTTTTGAGTGTATGTGTGTAATAGTAGTAGTAGCTGATAATTGTTGGAAAACATCTAATTCCATAGAGATAAGTGTATGTTCTCCAGAATGAAAAGTGAGCAATATCGATCATCGCACATGATAATAATATCCAATTGTCCCTTTCAAAAGACTAATGTTTTACTAAGTAAGGAGGTAGGAGAAAAATTATGGAGTTTCCTAGTCAAGGAGATGGCAATGACATGGTTATTATATGAACAAGGGAGTAGAGAACAAAAGCGTATGTTCTGGCATAGATTGTTTCAATAACCTTCTCTTCTCCATTAGGTTGCAGTGAAACTCTGTAAATAAACAATATTACTTAACATAATATACACATAAAAACACACACTCATTTCCATCTGGAGGCTGGCTTTCAAAATTAGTTTCTCACTGAATCAAACATTCAAATTTGTTTATCCTTTTTTTTTTTTGAGGAAGATTAGCACTGGGCTAACTACTGCCAATCCTCCTCTTTTTGCTGAGGAAGACTGGCCCTGAGTTAACATCCATGCCCATCTTCCTCTTCTTTATACGTGGGACTCCTACCACAGCATGGCTTTTGTTAAGCGGTGCCATGTCTGCATGCGGGATCCAAACGGGCGAACCCAGGGCCACCGAGAAGCAGAAGGTGTGAACTTAACCACTGCATCACTGGGCTGGCCCCTATTTATTTATTCTTTTGCTGAGGAAGATTAGCCCTGAGCTAGCATCTGTGCCCATCTTCCTCTATTTTGTATGTGGGATGCCGCCACTACGTGACTTGATGAACAGTGCGTAGGTCCACACCTGGCATCTGAACCTGTGAACTCTGTGCTGCAGAAGTGGAGTGCATGAAATTAACCACTACACCACCAGGCCAGCCCTAAATTTGCTTGTTTATTAAAGTAATTGTAACTACTGAATTTTTTCTGTTAAACTGATAGTGATTTCAATGTAATAAAAAATACAAATTATTAACTTCATCTCTCTGTCCTTTTAAAAGTAATTTGATGATATTAATTTCTTCAGCATTGGAGGCATATATTCAGGATTCCAAGTGAGTTCAATAAGTACTACATACAAAATAAATTTTTATTCAATAACTATAATAATCATAATTAATGTGTGCAATGACCACTTTCTGATAGGTAATGAATTATGCACACCAATTTATTATTTTGCTTTCTCAATTGTTAAAAATACATGGTGTAGCAAAGAACTTCCTGTAATTTTCTTCTGTTGGAAACAAATATTTATACAACACCTATTTACAACTCATTCCTTTTACAAGAGCAAAATGTTTCACTGAATAATCACATTATAGTAAACCAATATACTAAGTGTTTAAATAATTTTGTTCAACAGGTATATTAACATAATACCTTCTGAATGGATTCTCTATGTTTTATTAAAATGTTTACATATATTCAAAATATTTTATTGTACTCATTAAAAGGAGTTCTTTATATTTCCATAGTAAATATTTTCTCAATTTTAATGGTTCCATTTACACCTGAAATTATTTTATCAATGTACTTATGCTGTGTAATAAATATTTTCCTTTTCTAGTCTTGTGAACTTTTTCGTGTTGTATTCCTTCCTCCAAATCTTTCATGCCACAAAAATGGAAATTATTCTCGTGCCTCATTTTCTTTACCATTCATCGTTCAATTACCAAATACTGCCAGTTTCAACTCCAAAATGATCTTGAATACTTCTACTGTTCTTCAACTCCCCGACTATTAACACTAGTCAGGGAAACCATTATCTCTTAACCTAGGCAAATATGAAACTCATTTTTCTCCATTCTCGTTATCATCCAATCTGTTAGTTAGGCGTTGTATCCTTAAGCCAAAACACAATATCGCTTTCTCATCAAATCTAGCCCTTCTTAGGGCTCCAGTCTTCTTTTTTATAGATCCACACCGTAACACAGTGTTTCAGGCACCCCAGTATGTTGTCTCCCTATTTGAAGCCTGCCAAATATTTTTCTTTGCATTCAAGAATGATATTCTCTTTCCTTATGAGATTATTTCCCTCCATTCTTTACTTGGCTAATTCTTCATGATCTTTCCAGACTTAGCTAAAAGTTTGAATGGCTACTCAGTATCTCAAAGATCTTAGAACTTTGTCTTTATAGGACTGGTCAAAGTTTAAGTTTATATGCGTGATTATTTGCATATGTCTATATCATACATTGGTTCACAAATTTTATTAAAAAAAAGAAACCTGTTTGGCTGTAAGCCATACTATTTTAACTTGTAGAAATCAATAAGCATGTTTTAATAAGGGAATAAATGTGTAGGAAATTTTTTTTTAGAAAGAAAAAGATGATCTTATTATAGTCAACAGCACAAATAGGAACTGGTACTAGTCTATTCGTAGACTGGAGTATTCATGACACTACAGCATTGTCCAATTTTCCATCCTTCTTCTCACAGCAGCCTCAGCCTTGAGGAGGATCCACTGGCCAATGATGCCTGTCTAGGAAGTAAATCTCCCTGGCTGGGCTAAGACAGATAGGCTTAGATAGAATTTTTAAATTGTAGATAAAGACAAGAAGATGAAAGATGTCTAGATGAGTCTAGATGACTCTTCTTCTGGAGACATATATTCTTTTGCCACTTCTTTGAAAATTACATATTTGATGCCTATTTACATTTGCTACTTGCTTTTATGGGGGTGGTTATCAATAGACCAGGTTCAACTTCATGCTTATGTGCATCTTCATTTGTGCAGTAAGTATCATTTTTGTGCTCCTTTTTTATGCTAGTCACTTTACTATTCATTCCACATATATTACATAATTTAATCATTTTTCTAATTTTTTTCATTCATTTTCTCATGTGTACACATACATTCTGTCTTCTCTCTCCCATTAACTTGTAAAAACTCTTCCAAAAATCTTGGAATCATCCACAAGAAATATCTCAACATTTAATCTGTTAGCAAATTCTAAATAGCTAACCATCTCTCTCACAGCCAAAATCCATATAACGGCCTGCAAGACACTTCATAATATACCACTTGCCCTTGTTCCTACAACTCCGACCTTGCCTCCTATAATTGGTGACATCCTTGTTTACTGCACCCAGGGATTAATCAATTGATTGATTTTTAAATATCACCTTGTTGGGACCTATTTCTCCCGGTTTAAGTTGTACCTTCTCTGCAAGTTTCTTCTTTGTCCATTTTCATATGTTTTTCTCTTTAGCACTCACATCTATCTGTCATATATCTTGCTTATTCACTTATTTGTCAATTTCCCTTTGATGAGCTGTAAACTGCATAGGAAGAAAAAATTTGCTATGTTTTTTACCCTGTTTATTTAATACCTAGAACAATGCCTAACACGTAGTAGGCCCTCAATTAATATTTGTTGAATTGGTAATATGATAATGTAAATTCTAGGTGAAACAAGTCATTTTTACATGGCTAATATTTACTCTTATCCTGTAAAACAGTAGGTTATACCACGCTGAAAATAGTTTGCATGCGTGGTAGAGCAAATAGGCTAAATAAAAATATGTATATATTGTTCCATAAATGTTTAATGCTTTTAAAGACATTATATGCTAGTTATATATTGACGTGGTGAACAAAAATTAAAATCTAATTACCACAAAATGTGCTACAAAGAAAAATTAAGGATGAATTCATTCCACAAAAGATATTTTTAAGTGAGCACATTTTCACAGTGATTCAATCAGACTTTGAATAATGATAATAAATTGAAAAGAAGCATCTAGTTTCTCTCCCTCCCCCTCAAAAAACACTAACACTAGGAGGATCAGAAATAGATTTACCAGGAACCTAGGTAATCTTCAATTTTAGGGCAACTGAGTTTCATGGACTGCTTCCAAGATCCTGTATCTAGTTTTGTATTTTATTCATGCTTTTATATTCTCTTTCTTAAAGAAAAGAACCCCTACACTGTATAATCTTCATGTATCCCCTGAACTATGGTAGCTTTGGAGAGTAGAATGAACAGTATCCTTTAAGGCAAAACTTTGACAGTCAAGGAAAAAAATAAAAGAATAGCAATCAAATATTGAACAATGGAAAACAAATGAATGACTGGTAACTAAATTAGTAGAGCATAAAGAGGAAAATGCTAAATTGGCAGTGGGGATAGCTAATTATCAACTTTATTTATAATACAGAGTATGTAAACAATTCATGAACTGACAGCATCTCATACCTCTGCAAGTAAGGATAAGACTGCGGTCATAAAATTAGGGTAATTATTTGAAATTTGTTAAATAATGAGTAGGTCCCTGAATTCAGTCCTCTACTACTTTCAACCTCATGACTGACAGTCCCTCGAAAGAGCAATAGAATGCCGATTTGTTCTCTGGAGATAGTGAAAGGCCTGTTAATTAGGGGAGTTCAGAGACTGTTGTAAGCAGAGCTATTATATCAAAAGCAGAAATTATAATTCTGTATGCAAACTGCAAGCTCATCGTCCATCTCCACCTTCTTCCTGTGGTCTCCCATCACACAGAGGCTTTCCAGGAGCCTTCCTGGGAAAACTGACCAGCCCAAGAGGAAACATGAAAGAGACTGATATTGAGGTCTTCCCCTAACATGCACCAGCGCTGTCAACATTCACTGAAGCTCCTGGTACAAATAGCTCTTCGGAAACACTAACATAAAATAGAAAGTTAGCTAATATCTTAATAAATTATCAAACATGAATGAAAAAGACTAAAACCAACAGATAATAAGAAACTTAGGGACGAGGCTAAAAGAAAAAATACACATGTATGTACAAAATCTTCTCAGTAATATTCTGATTAGTGAGGTTGTGGATTATGTGATACAGAAGCAGGATACCACAAAAAAGGACATTCAGAGAAAAACCTAATGGAAATTAAAAGCATAATAGCAGAAATTACAAAAAAAATAACTACTTACTTGAACTTTTAGAAAAAAAGTTGAAGAAATAACTTAGAAAGTCAAAGATATGGAGAATAAAAGAAAAAGAGAGACTCAAGTAAACAGATTGAGCATAAGTATATAGATTGTTCTCAAAAAGAAAATAGAGCTGGAAATCTTCAATAAATTAATGAAAATATGTCAGGACTAAAGAACATTTTCCAAATTTAAGAGTCCACTATGCGTAGCACAATGCATGACTGTAGACATTTACTAAGGCAAGATGTCAAGAAATTTTCGAACACTGTAGTGAGAAAGAAGAGAGAGAGAGGGAGAATGGATCACATAAAAAGATAAGGAATCAAAATACTTCACATTTATGAACAGCAAAACAGGAAGTCGGAAGATAATAAAGATAGTGGAGCAATGTCTGCAACATTTTGAAGAGAAATTATTTTCATCTAAATTTTACATCTGTCGAAACTGTTAATCAAATACCAGAATAAAAAAAATTTCAAACATGCTATGTATCAAATGTTTATCACTCCAAATACCCTTTTTCAGAAAGAGGGACTCTACTCAAAAGATGACACTGGATAAAGGAAACCAAAAACCCAGTATGGACAAAAGCAGGTCATGTTCCCAGGAGGAGAGAAAGGTGACATCTAGGTATGCACGTGGATACCAAATACAGAAGGAAAGCAATCCAGATTGAAGCAAATGAAAACACTTTAGGAGAGATTTCTTTAAGAAGAAAGATCATTAACTAAGGTAAATGAATACCTAGAGAGAAGATTCAGCTAAAGCAAAGCATTTGTGGCAGAATTTCTGTTTTTTTTTTTTTTTTTTTTTTAGGAAGATTAGCCCTGAGCTAACATCTGCTGCCAATCTTCCCCGTTTTTGCTGAGGAAGACCGGCCCTGAGCTAACACCCTTACCCATTTTCCTCTACTTTATATGTAGGATGCCTGCCACTGCATGGCTTGACAAATGGTGAGTAGGTCCGCACCCTGGATCCGAACCAGCGAACCCCAGGCCACACAAGTGGAACATGCGAACTTAACTGCTGCACCACTGGGCTGGCCCCCAGAATTTTTGATACATAGAAAATTAAGCAAATGTGACTATAAGACATGTATTAGCACCAAAGAAAAAAAGAGTATGCAAATGCAAATAACTAGGCAGTTCTACTGGGTGACTCATTTGTGAACAGAATTCTCTTGCTTTATAATAATGTAAACACTCAATATTGACCCCACCAATATAATGATATATTAATTCTTGGAGCATAGGAGATGGGAAATGTATGTCTATGTGTTGGGGTTTTGAGAAGAAAAACAGTTGTCTTCAAATTTCTATAATGGGAAGTCAATAGAAAATGTTTGAAAGATCAATCAAGCACATTCTCCAAAGATATGGAAGTAAGTCACAAAGACTCAGCTAACAGATTTGAAAACAGTGAGCTGAGGAAGAGAAAATGAGGAAGGGAAATGGAGGGGGCCCGTTGACTGCTTTTTTTTAAAAAACAAGCCATGTATAAAGCCAGTTGCCTCTTTACATAGGTGTATAACTTTGATAAGTTAAATAATTATAATAATGCAAATCAAAAGACGCAGAAAACAACATCACCATCTATACATAAAATCCTCGAGCTATATATCATTTTTCAGAGTAGATGTGCCATACGCAATCTAAGTAACAATTATCAGGACACTAATTGGAATAAAACACTAATAAACTTTAACTTGCAACTAATTTATATATGCAATAAAAAAATTCAGTGAGAAATGTGGCTGATAAATCAGAGGAACTGAATATGCTTGTAAATTCTTTGATGATACATGTATATTGTATTTGGCCTGAAGTGGTGTTAATAAGACCACTAGAGAAATGTGGTGCGGAGAATTCCCTTTTAAGTATCAAGTGAATTAACATTTAATCTTTTTGATTTAGTCGACTCTCTCCTTTGTTCTTTTCACAAAATAAATCAATTTGCCTCAAATAAAGCTTAATGTATTTTTAGAGAGTGAAGATTTGTTTTTGGAATGTGTGTTTTTTCTACTCTGTCCTTTGGAATATATTAGACGGAAATTTTCATTTTACCCTCTATTTCTAACATCAGAGAACATACACTAGAGCGTTTGGGGAGTTACATATTATTCAGCAATTTAATGAAGAATGTTAACATTGCTTTGTTGGATGCAAAACTGGTTAATATCTCACAGGGCAAAAATTTGGGGGGCTATCCTTTTCACCAGAAATAAATCATTGGCATCTCCACTAGACAAAAATATACAAGGTAACATGTTTACCCTAAATTGACTTCCCTTAATCAATTATTTTATCATCATTGAATCAAGTTTCTGCTATTAAAGTGGAGGGAGTTTGGACATCTGATGCCTTGCTTCTTCTCTTCACATGTATTTCTACTTCCTATCAGAAGGCTTTTTCACATCCGCTTTCGATTGAGTGTGTAGGGGAGCAGAATTGACCACCCCAAAATGTGTCTCCTTGGCTGGATTATTTGTAAGAACAAAAATCTCTGAAAGGAACTTTGACCCCCCTCCCTGTCAACTACCTAAAAGAGTTTAAAATAGAAAGGCCTCTTCCAGGAAGGAGCTAATACCATAAGATAACTGTAATGTAATGTAAAATGTGTCTCTCACATTGTCTCTAGTTGGCCCATTTACATTTCCATCTCCATGTAAATTGCCTTCCACCCCCTTGAAGTCCCAAACCACTACCCCCAAAATCCTCCTTTGTCTTTAGTCGAAGGTGGTATTTAAGATGAGAACCTCTGCCATTTTAGTGAGTTGCTCAGTTTTCCTGAGTGTCTCCCATGTATACATGTTCTAAGGCTTTGTTCGATTTTTTCCTGTTATTCTATCTCACGTGAATTTAATTCATAGCCCAGCCAGGAGGACCCAATAGGTAGAGGATATGTCTTCCTCCCCTACAAGTGCATTTCCTGTAGGCCATATTCTGAATTATCTATGCTCTATAGTTAAGGAATATAGAAAAATCCTTTCCAGATTAAGAATGCCTTGTTTACCAGAACATGATGACTCAATAATTTTATTCACATCTTTTTTTTTTTACATTTCCATAATCCTAATGTTCCCTAAGGCAAAATGAAACTATCGCACTCTTTAGCAGAAGAGATTCATCCAATAACATTAAAAAATAAACCATTTTTATAACTAAATATTAATTTCTTTTAAATTTCTTACATAGTTTTAGTCCCGTATCTGTAATCCTCAGTATCACTATTACTTAAGAATTATTATTCCTGGGGCTGGCCCCATGGCCAAGTGGTTAAGTTTGCACACTCCGCTTCAGTGGCCCAGGATTTCACCAGATCGAATCCTGGGTGCAGACGTGGTACTGCTCATCAAGGCATACTGAAGCAGCATTCCATATGCTACAACTGGAAGGACCTACAACTGAAAAAAAAAAAATACACAACTATGTACTAGGGGGCTTTGGGGAGAAAAAGGAAAAATAAAAAATCTTTAAAAAAAAAAGAAGAAATATTATTCCCATTTCACACTTGAGGAAACACGGGATAATGAAGTTGAAACAATTGGCCCAAATCATAAATAAAGTAAATGTGCAGCATGGGTTTCAAATGTCTCCAACACAAAGTTGCTGCTCCCAATAGGTTACACTGATTTTCAAAGGACCTGTTGATTTGGATATTAAATGTGGCATGTAGTTGACAGAAGAAATGTCTAGTCTTCTTTTAATTTTCTAAGTGATGCCTTCTGACATAGGAAAAATATATGCTTTAGAAAAGAATAAATCAACAACTAGATCAACAAAAGCAACAGCAACAAAATAAAAAAACAGAGAATAGGAAACCTTATAGCTATTATTGCATATTTCCTAGTGTTTGTATTCTAGTAAGACATTCAATAATTATATTACCACCATATATCTTTGATAATGTTTTTAGAAGATTTAAATTATAAAGGTAAGTATATTGACTTCTTTTGTTCTTTGAACTTATCATATGAATCATTTAAACTGAAAATTTTCTTCAGCTGGTGCTAAAAAATACTGGTATTTGTTATTTTAATACTTAACCAATAATTTTGGTATGCCTATAAAATAAATTGCATGGCCTTAAACTGTTTATTAAAACACTTTTTAATACGTATATTCCCAATTGATGGCTAATCTATCTCATCTTACAAAACTCTAGTAATAAATTCATTTTAACACTTTTAATATTATTTTAACGCTAGTAATGTTATTGGAGTCTCTGAGAGGTCCTCTGCACCTGGTTTCTAAATAATTGAGAAAGCAAATAAATAACAGATGGAAGCCCACACATCAGTTTTGGAGAGCAGAACTTAGTGTGGAAACCAAATGGGTCCAGGATTGGCAGACATGCCCCCTTCCTAGACAGTACTGGACTTAGACTATCTCCCTGTGTAGACAGTCTTGGAGAGTGGAAGAGAGAAGGAGAACAAATGCTGCTTGCACATAAACCAACCTCACATTTCCAAATTTACCAGTAAATTCTATCTGCATATTCCCAAAAGCAGTGTAGAAGGCTCATGTCGGCCTAGAAAAGGCTTCTTTTCGGGGAAGGAAATCAGGAACTGGGAAAGTACATTTCTCTTTAACACATTACTTATTTATTGATTTAGATCATTGTAATTATAAGCATCATTATTTGCATTACGTATTCCTTACCAAGACTGGAGGTTGAAAAGTCTCTGATAAGAGATGTCAGGAAAACCAAGATTTAGTTAAAAAATAGTTGAAGGTAAAGCAATGAATGCAACAGTTTCCAAAAGAACAAGTTTAATTGCACAGAGATGTGAATTAGGATGGTATCTTAGAATCTCTTACTGTGGATTTCTCTTGTTAAGAGACAAAAATCTTTGCTTGAGATATTTTTCTCCAAGTGGATTGAAGATTATGTGTGGAAAACATATTTTTAATGAATGGATTAATATGTTTAATAGAACAACTGTCAGGAAGTCCTAAAATAATATCTACAAAAATTACTCTTTTTTAATAAAGACAAGTATATTTTAATCTTTGTTACTTATTTTTCCATTTCTGACATATTTTCTCTAATTTGTTGTAAGTTATTCTGTTTCCATTGGGATTCCTATTATTTCACTGAACTCAAGTAGTCCAGAGTTGTTATAACACACATAGTATGACTTCCAATACTTGGGTATTAATACTCTTTCTGATTTTACAGAGAGTGAATTCAAATTTAGATGCAAACTAATCTGACGAATATCACATTTAAAACACTTGGCTATAAATTCTCAAAGGGAGGCTATTTTTATCATCACTTACTCACTGAGAATATTGGCCAGGAATTTTTCTTGCAATTCACTGGGATTTGGATAGATTCATACCCTGAGGGGTTAGAATTTTTGGCTTCTAACTTTTTATGGGTTATCTCCAATTGGATTTTCTATCTTGGCAAATACACGATTTTAACAACTTCCCCTGAGTTTCTCAAGACCAAGAAAATTGAAGGTCAATTTCACCCCACTTGCAAACATCCTTCACAAAAAAGTCAGATTTGGAATTCTTAATTTTATTTAGTTTTGATATATAATATTTCTTATTATTTTACCATTTCATTCACTGCATTTAAAGGAATTTTTTAAATATTTTCATCTTTGATAGTTTTTCTCATGCTTTTGCAGTAAGAGCATCAATAAAGGCACTCAGATTGTTTGCAGGATAGAAACTCCTGATTTTTAAAAACTGTAATTACACATTCTCAAAAGACTGTTTCTCAACATCACAGCCTCTAGTAAAATCTTTCCTCCCTATGGGTGATGTTTTAAATGAAATTATTAAATGGCTATTTTGTGTTACAATGAAAGGGAGAAAGTTACTCTATGCTACTTTAAATTTTCCTCCACAAATAAAAGAAGTATGGTTATTTGTTTTGTACTTTCATGCCAAAGTTGTAGATATCATATTCTGATTGACTGTTATTTTGGTGTTCTTGATGATCCATACCTCCCAGTTTTCATGTTGCTGAGAATTCGCCTCACACTTTGACAATGGGCTTGTTACTGTGACTAGCTTTGGTTGACGGAGCACTAGCAAGTGTGAGGGGAGCATCCTTGGGCTCTCTCTTTTGGGCTCGTCCTCTAGAAGTTTTCTCTCTTGGAACCCACCTTTGATGTTTTAAGAAAGATCAAGCTATTGCATGGAGGGCCATCACATGCAGATAACTGAGCCTTGTGATCAATAGCCTCAGTGGAGCTCCTAGCTAATAACCAACACTAACTTGCCAGCAAAGTGAGTGAGCCATCTTGAAAGTGTACCCTCCAGCCCAAATCAAGCTGTGTCACTTGAGGCTAAATAGAGCAGAGATGAACTATCCCCACCAAGATCAGTCTGACTTACAAACCGCTAAACCCATTAGGATTTAGGATGAGTTTGTAATATGGCAATAAAGAACTGATAATACTATTGGTAAACATATAATATGACCTTGCAGGTGAATTATCATGGATTAAGAAAGAGAATTAACAACTTAAGGAACTTTGGATAGTCTTGAGACAAATGAGCATGGACATTTGTATCAGAGGACAAGGGCTCTTTTGATAGCATAGTCCTTCCCAACTTTGTTACTTTAGGCAATAATTTTGCTTCTATCATAAGTGAAATTGAAAAATAATAACACTAACAATTGCATGGAAACTCTGGAGATTAAATGGAACAATATATTGAAAATGAATCCTCGGCACATAGCTACTAGTTAATAAATAATAGCTATTATTATTATTACATTATTACATCCAGAACCATAATTTTAGCTTGATGAATATATCCGTTGCTCTCCATATGTTATCTTGGTTCCGTATCTTAGCACTTGTTTAACTCTACACAGTATTCAGAAGTAGTACTTATTACTATTAAGCAGAGCAGAGACACGCTGCTTCTTTAGGGACAAATATTGTAAATTAAAAGTTCTCCTCTTTATTATTGATCCATTCTTTTCATATTTTCTCCAGCCTTCCTTCTAACTGTCTATACCATGTTTGTATAGAAAGAAATAGATTAGTGAGTCATTGGGAGAAGAATTTGATATTTACTTTGTCTTCCATTGCTGAAGTTTTATCATTGGACACTAGTTCCCTTATTTTTCCCCTTTTTACCTATGCACACAGACCATATCAGAATTCCCTATGAAAAGAGGACATCCGGTGCTTGCAACTATACACTCTGACATCCTTGGCATTCAATTAAACTATAAATTGGTCACATTACCAAAGACAATTGTTCCATTTTTGTTGTCATATATTTCCATTGCCGAAATTAATTTATTTTGTTTGGTTTTAAACTTGATATCCAGCTGTGCCTAACTTCAAAAGATGAATTAACAGTGTCAAAACACCGAATTTGTGGTAGTATATTGTTGAGAAACAAATCCATCTCTTAAATGGAAATCGACAGCTTTGGCACTAGGTTCACTAATCATTACTCAATGCACACTAGTCTCCATTTCCTCGAGCTCTGTTAAGTCATTAAAATACCATGACAGTCTTCTCCACAGGTGTGGAGAACCAGATCCTTGCCTGTGGCAGACTTAATTAAGATAACAGCTGGATAGTTACACTTAAAAAGGAGAAACCTGAGACATGATAATGTTTCTCAAAGTACCCCAAAAGAAAAAAGAGTAGTCAGGAAGTGGCCTAGTTTGTTGTTATTTTATTCCAACTTTGTGGCATAGAGATTATCTATTTTATAGATGCATGCTAAATTTGTAACCAAATTATGATTAAAAGAAGTTAATTATAACTTCTAAATGGCATACATATTTAGTTATATTTAAATAATTTTAAACTTAGAGTATATAGTTTTATTGATAGCTCCTCAATAGACTACACATTTGCTATTGCTTTTGCTTTTCTCCAGTAAATGGTCTACTTTTCTCTCTTACTCCCATGGTTTGACATAATTGTTCCCAGAATCAGATTTCTTGGACTTTGGGCAAGGGGAGAGACAGAACAACCAAGTTATATGAATTGTGTTGTGACAGTGAAAGTATCACCGGTTTATAATGTGTTTTGTGGTTTACAACAGCATCCCTCTCTTCAGGAGAGAAGACCTACCCACCCAGACGTTTTCTTGAACAGCAGGATTATGATAGAGATTTTTCTAAACCTACAAAATACAAGAAATCTGATCTCTTACCTAGGATTTAACTTTCTTGGCTTGAGTTTACTGAGCTAGCCTTTGGAGTAGACTATTCTTGATTCATAATCTCAATTTAAATCTGACCTTGTTTAAACTCCTTCATTCTATAACACATGCCTCCTTCCAGAATTCTCTTCCTTAGGTACAAGACAATTAGACAATAATTTTTTTTCAAATATTTCCAACACTTACAACTTTCTCTAATCAGTCCCACTCTGTGGATCAGAATTAGGTTCTGAATTATCTAGTCAATAAGTCTGCCTTCTGGGAAATTAACAAATCTATATGGGAATTTCAGATATATCCTGCTCTGGAATGAAACTTTCATCAGGTGTTTGAATATCTTGTCTTTTTTTCCTATTAAATAAATGATATAGTGCCCATTTTATTACATTTTTACAATTATTTTTACTAATAAATTTTTTTTAAGTTTTCATGTCTTATTTATCATTTGGTTCCCAGGATCTAATATGTTGAGTAAATATATTAAAAATACACGATCAATTCCCTATACTTATTGAGCAGAAAAGTGTCATAAATATATTGTGTTACATAACAAATTGTCCCAAGAAATCTCTTTGGGTTAGATCAACACGTCATTTCTCAAGCATGATCTAGGATAATTGTTATTGGAGATTGCCATCCCCCATGTAGCTATAAACATGCTTTTGTGACAGATATCCAGAATAAATGAGAAATCAAAAAGAAGTCTCAGGTCATCATCTAAGATTCTTAAATGAATTTTACTAAGATGACATGAGAATAAATGCCAAATTCCAAATATATTAATCATGATTTAAATGCTTTATCATAGTTAAAAATTTTCTTTCCACTCAATCCAAACCCAATTATTTTTGGAAAGGCAAGATTAGTGGAAATAACTTGGGCTTCAAAATTAAGCATATCTTGATCAAATTCCTAGTTTGTCACTCAGTAACTGCATGATCTTGAGCAAATTATGTAACTACTAGCTAACTTTCTTTGTCTCTAGTATGCAGGATCATTGTGAGGATTAATGAAGGTAACTCTAATAAAACATTCATTGACCTGGTAATTATATACACACGATACAAGGTAACTCATTTATTTGATGTTGATGCTAAGATTAGTAGAAGAATATCCCTATATGCATGCACTTCATTAATTATTTTATTCTTCATAACATCCCTCTTCATATTGTTTATATACAAATACACTCTGAGAGTATAAGAGCTCGGATATTTTTAAGTCCATCAACGCCAGATATGTTAGGGTCATATGTAGTCTTTTCAAATTGATTTGCCTGCGAAATGCCCTATACATGACAATTCTTCTTTCTCCACTTTTTATTTCATAGGAAGCTTACTTCTCATTCACTCAGAATCTTATTTTTGATGCAAGTAAAGTAAACTCCTGCAGGTAACAAGGAAATGCAATTTTAAATATGATGTTTGTATAGAGAAGGTCAATTATACTAGTGAGTACATAAAAATCATTTTGCAAATCAAATGATTTCAAAAGTTTTACCTGCCAATAATTTAAATAAGATTTAATGGTTTTTATCTGTTATTAGCTATTATTAAATAGAATATTTGATTATGTGCAAAAATTGATTTCTTTGAAATAGAACTCAGAAATATAGACATCTACTTTATGTTAAGATTTCCTAGCTTTTAATTCTATATACAAAATCTAAAGGCATAGCATTGCTGAATACGGTCAGATACTAGAAATAAACATTTCTGCACAGAAATACAAATTGATATTTTAAAAATTGTTTTCATCACATTGAGATGAATTTTTAATATATCTCAACATATATTTATAAACTATAAAGGTATAAAACTAAATTTAATTTTATATCTATTCTTCTCTCCATATCTATATCTACATGTATCTGTCTATCTGTTACGGGCTAAGTTCCTTTGAAAATTCATATGTTGAAGTCTTAACCTCTAGTACCTCAGAACATGATGGTATTTGCAGACAAGGTCTTTAAAGAAGTAGTTAAGTTAAAATGAGAAAATTAATAAGACGGTCGTCTTTGTAAGAAGAAATTTCCACAAATGTATAGAGACAATTCTACCTCCAAACAGTCTTTAGACTCAAGCTGCATGATTAAGTTCTCAGGGTCTGCTCTGGGTCTCCAGCCTATAGATGTGCCCTGCAGATTCTGGACTTGGTGGCCTCCACAATTGCAGAGTCAATTTCTTAAAATAAATTTCTCTTTTTCCTTTTGTGTGTGTGTATGTATGAATATATAGAGATAGACTCAAAACATATATATATGTAAATATATATAATATATATCTATGCATATGTTACTAATTCTGTTTCTCTGGAGAACCCTGATTAATACACTATCCATATATAGAGAAAGAGGTAGGAAAAGAGTTTTTGTTGGATTAGTGATAAATTGCAAGCTTTCAAATATACAAGGCATTTCAAGTATGAAAATGTGTTGTATTAGGAAAAAATCCTGTAAAGGAATTAACATGGAAACATTCTTTACACGAAGGAAAATAAAATACACAAACTGCCCATAACTTAAAGACAGCTTCTACAGATAGATGTGGAGACAGAAAACAAGGGTGACTACCGAATTGTTATGGTAATTTCCACTGGTAATTAAAATACAAATTGATATTTTAAAAATTGTTTTCATCACATTGAGATGAATTTTTAATATATCTCAACATATATTTATAAACTATAAAGGTATAAAACTAAATTTAATACACCTATTTTTTAAAAAAGAAACTTCAAAAATCACAGAACTTGTACAATTACATAATTTGGACTATTTGATCTCATATCAAAAGCAAATTAAAATGTGTGTAAGGGTATATAAGATGCCCCCATGCAAAGAAAATAAAAACTAGGGAATAATAAAACTAAAATGTTTGCCAGCTTTGTTCACTAAGTTAATACATAATGGTTTAGAAGTAATATCAAATTAAAATGAAAGTATATTCTTAAAATTTCAACAGCTGGATTTCCTGTGTGACAAAAAAAGGATGCAATTTACATTTATGAATACATCTGCTAATACTTCAAATATTTATATCATGGTTATTTATCCAAAGTACTCCTTCATTTTAAATCTACTGCTATTGTAAAATTATTACTTTAGACCAAAGGGTAACCCTCAGCAATGTGGAGAAAACGCTAGATGAAAGAAGGACTTTTTATTTGTCTTCAATAACGTATCTTAAGCATGTTTTAAAGTGTACAGGGAGATTCTGAAATGCCTTTATAAGTAGTCACAGATAGGTCCTGGGAGGAAAAAACTAGTCAACTATTCTTTCCCTCAAAGCGCTCAGCTACACAAATCTTAAATTAAAATATAGTGTAACGTGATGCTACACTAGATAATAGGTACCCCACAGATGTTAAGGCAGAAAGAGGATATCCAAAAACACTGCCCAGGGAAGATAAGTCGTGAACTTAAAGAAAAAACAAGCAAATAAATAAGAGTTAACCAGATAGAAGAGATTGGTTTCAACAGATCTTGGAGACAAATATAGATATTTGAACTGATATGAATTGGGTGAAGGAAGTGTACGGTGAATAGCTGAAGCCCAGAATTAGAGATCTACCAGGTAGGTATCATCTAGACTAATGCCAGCTCATCTAAGAATTTTTTTCCCTGATAGCTATGGGAAACTCTTCATTAATTTTATGACATTGTGAAATGCAAATTTTGGAAAATTCTCTCTAGACCTAATTTGGAGAATGTATTAGTGGAATTAAACCTGCAATAATAATTTATCACTTTCAAGCAATTGTTATTTAGGATGTCAAATAAATTGGTCTGACAAGCATTCTGATCACATACTCTTAAAGAAACATTTAAAATGGAAAGTTAATTGTATGCAATAGACAATGTATTTGAAAGAACACTTGATGTACATATTTTTAGTCCAGAAGTCCTAACTCATCCCCTTTTATTTTCAGGACTTTGATACTATTGGAATTATATTGCAAAAATTATTAAGAATTATAGCTTCAAACCTTTAAAATAATTTTCATGAAATTTCTGTTTATTCTATCAATGTATCACTGAGTTCTGCAATTCTACGCGCCTTACAGTTAGTACTGGAAGTCTGGGTATTACCTTTTTGCAGGTGTAGTTCAATCACAGTCGGTGATTAAAAGCATTAATTAGAGGGATGTAATTATAAAGTATGTAGGAATATAATTATACCCGTGAATTTCTCTTTGTGTTTTTGTAATACTGATAGCTATTTAATACACCATTATATTAAAAAATATAAAATCATTCTTTAAGAACGTCTTCTTACCTCCCTGAAAGACAATCTTATCACCAGGTAAAATTTTCAATAGGAGTGTTTCATCTTTTACTTTTAGTTATTTTATTCTGATTCTTTCTATTCATTTCTAAGAGATATCGAATCTTTTAAATCCTATAGAATACAGAAAATGCTTTATTGATTTCAGGTCGTTTTTTTGAGAACATTTTCTAAACATTTGTTTTGAAACATAATTTAATGTTTGTCACTCAATATAGTGAGATCGAGAATTCAGTGAAGCTATTTTTAATATTAAAGATTTTTAATAATATAGATTTACAGTGTTTTCAATACTTAATTTTTCAGATCTATGTTTCAGATGACATACACTGGCATTTTTCAAGGTCTGAAAAAAAAGAGTGCTTTAGTAAAACTAGATTACTTGGATTTTAAATTTTCAAACATTTGGTAAATGTTACTTCATGTGTCCAGACTGTCCATGCTCAAAAAATGTCAAAATATGTATAGATATATTTTTTATTTAGCAAAAGCTAAAATGCAAGAAATTGCTAAATGTATGGATAAAAATAGATATTTTGGGATAAAGAAATCCACACTATTCCATTTTGCTTTCATAAGACGGGCCAAATCTGAGAAATTTAATAGCATTTTCACATTGTCTTTTTAGACTTAATATGCTTTGCTCTACCTTTTTAGAAAACAATCTCATGTAAGGGAATTTTAGACAAATTGCAAAAAACATCACAATTAATTATTTCTTGTCAGTATTTTCAAAGAATGCTATTAAATATGTAGGTATATTTCCTTTAATAATATAATCCTATATATGTATGTGTAAACATATGTTTAGGTGTATATATGTATGTTTATATCACAATATATGGCAAAAAAGATGTATGTATGTGTGTGTGTGTGTACACATGTAAATATATGAGAGGGAGAGAGAAAGCAATAAAATCAAAGCCTAAAATAAACCTGGATCTATGTGCATTCATATTAATTGATAAAATAAACAAGAGTCCTATACCTTCCAATTGCTGACAAAATTTTATAATTTGCTTCACCAGTATTTCAACTCATATATGTAATAATTTAACATGCTTATCGTCGGGGAGGAAATCATTTTCCTCTGCCCTTCTAGGTTCTTCTGGCTGGTCTAAGAATTAAATTGACATGATACAGATTAATAGGAGAAAAATCAAATTAAATTTTTATATGTACAGGAACCCTACATATGCGAGAGGATCAGAGACCCCGCATACATGAGAGGTTCAGAGACAAAAAGGTAGCATGAGGTATATACGCCATCTTGAGCTAAGGAGTGGGATAGAGGCCTGAGGCTTCAGACACAAAAAGGGGAATTTGCAGGACGGGGAGAAGAGCAGATGTTCAGTAATTAGAGGTTTGCCCTGCCATGCAGATAGGTTATAAAAATTTATTTCTGGTAATAACTCTTATTATGGGCAAAGCTCCCAATTTAAATTCTTTCAGGGAGAGGTAAAAGTTTCTCTTGAGCTCGCAGGGTCTCAATTGCCTTTAGCTCAAAATATTCCACATGTCAAAGTGTCACATCTTGGGGGGAACTGTTCAGAACCCTTCATTATCTTATAATATATTTTAAAGATCTATACTTAAACTGACATGTTTTAAGCTTGCTATATAATGGTAAATGTGTTAGAAATACTTGTTTTTTCTTGTACAGAGGAAACATGTTATTAAGAAAAATGTTTAAAATTCAGATATACTCATGGGTCTTAATTTCTTTTTTTTCTTACGTGGGATAATATTAGTCACTTTGATTTTTAGACTTGGCATAGAATACCAATTAGGGAACAATGACTTAGAACAAGCATTGGTATCCAACACCAAAAACGGAGTAAATACATGTTCCTAGAGTTTTTTTCATGGTACATATAAACATGAATTTTTTCCATTCTTGCTTTATTTACTGGTTCACGAGTAATAACAATTCTGCATACCTCACAAGGAGCTCTTGAAACATGTAACCACCTAAAACATAAATAAAAGTAGGATTCTGTCAATAAATGAGAAGAAGGCTAGTAAGTCCTAACAGTATCTGTAATATATACAAGGTCTTCCTTGGAACTTTTTCATATAGCTTTTTGTTTGACATTTTCTTGGAAATTTACCTGTAAATCCTTAGTTAATATCCGACTACAAAATGCACAGTATCTTTTCATCCTTGAGGTTGTTGACTTGGCTTATAAGACTGAAATAGGACATATTCAGAGTCAGCACATCATTGTTAAGTTTTGGATACTCCTTAAACATTGAATACATTTCCAATTTGGGAGATTGTTTAGATAACGTCAGGGTCAGCCTCTCCAGTCTTGGTCCCCTTTCCACCATGTTTTCAAAATTTACATAACTTATTTTCTCCAACAATAAATTGTCTTGATAACGATTAGAGCTGTATTTGGCAACAAGTTACCGAGTAGAGTTAGCTCTTTTTATTAGACTGTTGATGAGATTTAAGTCAAGAATTTAATTGCGTAGTAGATCATTTAACTTATTCATTTTCTTCCTCATTCTAGAAAACTCTCTTGAAAATCCATTTTATTCATCATAAGAAAGTTGATGAGCATAAAAGAATGGACTTAGTATATCAGCTCAAACTAGTTAATAAATTCGAAGCACATGTTGTAATAACTCCAGGTAAATAATATCATTTTGTATACACATTTGCACAAACATTTTTTACACCAAGGAAAGTCAGGGCAGAGAAGGAATCTATTCCCCTAGAGATCAACTAAGGGAAATTAAACATGATATTATACAAGCCTGAGATAAAAAACACTGTATGTAAAATGTGCCCCTAATTGAAGCTGTAAGAAGGTAGAAAAGCATCTATGTATGTATGTATGTATGTATCTGTCTATCTATCTATCTATCATCTATCTATCATCTATCTACCTAGCTAGCCATCCATCTATTATCAATCTATTTATAAATCATTTAGTAGAAAAACAGAACTATAAAATATCTCCTCTTTCCACCATATCGCACTTTCTCCCTCTTTATCTAGTTTTAGGCCTCATTAAGGGTAATTTTTTCTCTTACAAGTTTATAAAGTCTTGATGTATGTCATGTGTTTACAGTGAGGGAAGACATTTTTAATTATGTGTGTGCAATTACAAATTGTCTGTGTGAAAGATGTTTTTGTTTATAGAAGGCTATATTAATGAATCTTCACTAGCAGGCTTGTGTTAACTACTTATCATAACTAATAACTGTTGGTATATAATTACTCCACATACAGGTGCTTAATCCATCATAATATAATCATATAATGCCTCATTATATACAACCTGATGCCATTTGCTATTATTTCTGCTATTTTTCTACTCCCATTTTATTGCTATTTATTTGCTCCTTTAAGACTTATGATGTATTTATTTTCAGTGGTTAATATACAACATTCCATTTACAATAAAACTTCAACATTTCTGTCTATGTGGACATATCACTAATACCTAGTCAAGGATTCTGATTATCTTGAAACTCCATTGGCTTTTATATAAAATATAAGCCTGTTCTCCACAAGGGTTGAGCCGTGGGATGTTTTCAAAAGTATCTCTAATCTCCACTCATCTTGCATTCTTTCCCACAGAAATTCAAGCAGCCTAACCCTTTATAAAATTCTGATTGAAGTCGTATCTATCTTAGAAGGTTTAATATGTTAAAATATGCTAAGAGTTTGGAAACTTCTGATCAAAGTAGCTATCAAAATGCAAAATATTGCTGTCATTGTTCTCAAAAGGTAAATAGCAATCATTCATGGGCTTCTTACATTGCCCTCCAGTCCCTGTGATCTGATCTGCTCTGCTGAGCTGGTTTTCCATTGATTAAATGCTCTTATGTCTATTGCCGAGTTAATCTTGTGCGGCATCCAAGCTTTTATTTTATCTTCTTTACACAGTCTCCTTCAGGCTCTACAAATGTGAGTAAACTTTAAAGGAATCACAAGCCAGCAGTCACCCCTTCTTTCTCAACAAGTTGTTTTTCATAAAACATTCTCTAAGTTGCCAAGTTTTCTTTCGCCAGAGATTTCTTTTTCTTCAAGAGCTGAAAATAACTTTAATGTAATAGATGATTTTGTTGCCCCCCTAAGAGCTACAGTTACAAGTACATAAATGAGGCATTTGTGTGATAGGCTAAGCTCCGCATACAGAATGAAGGAGTGGAGAGAGGAGGGGGAGGTAGAGTAGTTCAACTGTTGGCCATGAATTTGGATAATTTGTGCTGCTTAACAACACATTTGGTGAGGAGGATTGTTTTCGTTGTAACAGTAGCTCATATCCATATTAATATCTATTATATTATTTAGCTAATTCTCATTTATCAGAAGTATATAATATATTAAATGTAAAATAGTTTCTCGTGGGATGATCTTGGACTTGGGCAAAATCTGGGGCTCTACCACATAAATTGTGTAGAAGTTATAGATTACTCTGACAAACGTAGAGAATGTAGCTTCAGCCTTGGATACCACTATCAGGCTGGAGAAGTTTGGTGAGCTTGACTTCTTTAGTCTCCCAAGTAATTATATACAGGAGATGTGTTCTTTGTTGTATCAAAGGCAATCTCTCTATTCTTCTGGTTGAGGCCCTGCCAGTTTGTGAGAAACCCCAAATATGTTTTACCGTGTCTCTCACATACTAAGAAATGTATCCTAAATAGCGAGCATAATTTCCTACTAATGTTGAAAATAGTATTTATTGAGACACATTGCCTGATTCGAACTTCAAGATCCCAGAGGAAGAAACGTTTTGTAAAAGACCAGTTCTCTCTGTAGTAGGCAACAAAGAAAGGAGAACGAGGAACAATCCCCACAATCTAAAGAATGAAAACTAAGTTAGACATCAAGAGTCAGCTCTCCATACAAAGGGCAGTGGGGTTCAAATTACACTTCCTAAAAGCTATTCCAAGGGCTATATTACTTTATATATTCAAAAACCAGAAATATTAAAAAGAATCCTAAAAAGCAATAGATTGCCCAGTGGCGAATGTCAGAGTGAATGGTTTTTATTTCTTGTGACTCTACAGGGATGCGAGAAACACCCTATCTACCCAAGAGTGTGTAAGAGCTATGCTGTGGTGTATAATGTGCTACGATGTTGTCAGAAATATTATTATATTATGTATAATTATGTTATATTTACATTATATTGACATTTTCCCAAAAGTCTTCCTGTAATAAAAATATTTATACAGAATTGTGCTTTACAGAATACTATGAGCTTGGCATATTTTAAAATTGTCCTTCAAAGCAAAAATTTTACTAATTGTGGGGCTGGCCCAGTGGTGTAATGAGTGTTTAAGTTCGTGCACTTTGCTTTGGCAGCCCAGAGTTCCCAGGTTCAGATCCCAGGCGCAGACCCACACATCACTCATCAAGCCATGCTGTGGTGGCACCCCACATACAAAATGGGGGAAGATTGGCAGGGATGTTAGCTCAGGGACAATCTTCCTCAAGGAAACAGGAAGATTAGTAACAGATGTTAGCTCAAGGTCAATCTTCCTCATCAAAAGGAAAAAAAAAATTTACTAATTGTATTTTGATCAAAAAAGATGCTAAATAAATTATTTTGATCATTCATCTGTTTATTCACCAGAGTTGAAGTACTACATGACTAGACAATACAAAAAGGGTGAATTAAATTGTGTTCTATCTATCTATCTTTCCATCCATCTTAGTAGTGGATTTTCTTATTTGTAACAGTGAAAGAAAACACTTGAATAATTCATGGCTTATCTTCAGCTTACTGTTTGTTCCTTTTTGATGTTTTGGTGGCAGAATAAATATTTGGCTGTTTGTTTTGGGTTCTTTTTTTTCACGTACCCTGACTTAGCATGCCATTTTTTGTTCTCAAAATTATTAGGACTAAAAACACTTTGGCTTCATGTGATTTTCTCAGCTCATCCCCTTTGTTCTCCATATTTCAATGTGTCCAGACAAACAAGTACAGAGAGAGCTTCTCCCCGTCCTTAGATGTGACATTAGGGGCATGCATGTTCACTTACAGTGGAGGATCAGACGGAATCACAAATCACCCACACCTGGTTACTGCATTTATGATTCAGTCTGCAAAGCCACTTCTGGAAGCTCTAGTCCACAATTCCTAAAACCTCTAGCCCATTTTTCTGAACTTCAGAGATATTTATTGTGCATATCACTACATTTGAGAGTATTATATACTATCTTATATAACCTGGTATTATATTTACAGGCCACCTAAAAGAGACATATGTATGATCACATTTTCTTTAAGAAATTGGAAATGAGAGCAATTGTTAAGTATTTTAGGCAAATAAGTGTGCCTTTTGTTGCTGTTGTTGTTTAGTTTAGTTTTTTTATTTTGTGTTTTAGCACAAGTATTTGCCAGCACTTTCTAACCAAAAATATACTGGATTTTGAGTTGCTCTTTTGGTAATAAGGTAACCCAAAATAAGTCTCTCGTTTTGGTGACAAAATTATCTAAATATATCCCTAATGATTAGGTTGTGTCCATCCCAAATTTCCTATGTGGAAGCCCTAACCTGCAATGTGACTGTATTGAGAGACAGGGGCTTTAAAGAGGTAATTAAGGTTAAAGGAAGTCATAATTGTGGGCCTCTAATTCAGTAGAACTCGTGTCCTTTTAAGAAGAGGAAGAGACACCAGGGGTGGGCATACATAGAGGAAAGGCCACAAGAGGACCCAGAACGAAGCTGACACTCTTCAGGCCAGGGAGTGGGCTCTCAAAAGAAACAAAACCTGTTGACACTTTGATCTTGGGTTACCAGCCTCCAGAAGTGTGAGAAAATAAATTTCTGTTGTTTAAGTCACCCATTCTGTGCTATTTTGTTATGGCAGCCCTAGGAGACTAATACATATATTCTAAGCAAATCAGATTCTGGAAAGCAAGGGGTCATGGGAGAATTGTGCCTCACCATGCGAATATATCTTCAACACCCACCATACTGTGCAACATAACCTAGTTTACTGAGTTCAGGGCCCTTATAAAGTGCCAGCCACTATATCCATCATCTAAATAGGTTAAAACAAATGAGAGGCTGGCCCAGTAGCATATTGGTTACATTATCATGCTCGATTTCTGCAGCCCAGGGTTTGCAGGTTTGGATCCCTGATGCGGACCTAGCACCGCTTGTCAAGCCAAATGGTGGCGGCAACCCACATGAAATAGAGGAAGATTGCCACAGATGCTAGCTGAGTGACAATCTTCCTCAAGCAAAAAGAGGAAGATTGGCAACAGATATTAGCTCAGGGCCAATCATCCCCACACACACACAGAAAAATGACTGAGTCATCCAATTTTCAAGTTCTTGGACTGTATGCAATAACCAGGCTGCAGTTTAAAAGCTGTGAAGGCGTTAATCACTTAGAGTTCTGTTCTGAGAGTTTGAGTATGAGTAGAATCCACCCTGACTTTGTCAAATCTCCCCTCCAGAAGTGGGGTTGTGTCTGTCATGCATCACAGGTGGACAGAATACGTTTGGCTGACTAAGTACAAAGGGCACAAGAATCCTGGCACTCCCACACAGACCTGCAGGAATCCATTATCCTTTGAACAAAGACCAGGAAAAGATTTGGCTTTAGTAAAAATGAAGCTGTGATTTTTTTCTAGACTGTATCTACTATAGTGTCTGTTTCTGGAATGCTCTTGAAGTCTTCAGAGTCAAGGATGATTATCTTATATTTTCTTAGTGAAAACCACTCAGGCACATCCATTGGAATAATCATTACTGTTATTTTTAGTGTAAATATGTTGTTTATCCTTATAGATTGTCATGTCCTTGAAGTCAAAGGCCAGGTCTGATATTTTACTTTAACAAATGTAAAGAACATATTATTCCATTGAGAAGACTTTAATTGAGACATTTATTTGATTTTTTTCATTGGAAAATATTCTTGCTTCTGATTATCTGACTAAGAAGGAAGCTAGGAGGCAGGTCACTTGCAGAATGAAAGGGTTTGTTCTTAGCGAAAGATCTGAAATAGAGACCTGCTCTCAAAGATACTCAGGATATATATGAGTTATCATTCTCTTTCTCAGATAAGTGATCAGATAAGAGCCCAGTTACATAATAAGCACTTGCTATAGCATGAGAATTTTCAATATCAGATATCTCATACCTCCGTATCCTACATTGAGAAAATAGCAATGACAAGCAGGGGATGCAATGATGTACCTCAATGCCTATGGCAGAGGAAAAAAAGAGATTTGCAAATTTCCAAAGTACCTTTAGCCAGTTTAGGCATACCTCAATGCCTATGGCAGAGGAAAAAAAGAGATTTGCAAATTTCCAAAGTACCTTTAGCCAGTTTAGGCATCAGCAGGAAATCTATAACAAAGACATATTCAGCTGATACTTTTCCTTCCACAAATCTTAAGAATATACCATAAGACATTTTTAATTAAAAGAGAAAAGAACAGCTGTCCATACTAGCCTAAAATTATGCTTAATATTCAAAAACTAAGACCATAAAAATAAAAAAAAACAAAAGTGGGATTTTGAACAAAAATAGAGAAAGCACATTTTTAATATCCTGCTTTCAAAAACAAAGGGAAAAATACCTGAGAAGAGCAGTTAAAAAAAAACACATTATTTCACCCGTCTATTTAGTAAATACAGCACCTGAAATATTTGTAAAGAAGAAGAAATAATAAAATAATAAAAAGTGAAGAAAAGTCTTGATTCTATATCACTTATAGTACTTCCTAATCTGTTTGTGAAATAAAAGTGACTTTTTAAGACAGGTATAGACTATTTGTCTTTATTCATTGATTAAAATGATTTATAATTACAGGAAAACGTAGGCAAAGTATCATTGACATTAATACTTTCCATATAGTTTATTGCCTTTGCAATATCAACAATTATCGTGATGCAAACTTAGTTAGATGCTCTTATTGGAGTCAGAAAAATTATAGCATTTTAAAAATAATAAGACACAAAATGTAACGTAACTTCAGATGCTAGAATTGCTGCTATTTTTCTGCTTTCGTCTAAGTATATACACAAATAAAAGACTTGATAAACAATTTTGCCTCATTACTTGTCTAGGTGTAATGTAGATAATTGGGGTAAATATTAGATGTTGAAAATTCAAGTAGGTTCACCTTTACCACTGTTTTATATGGTATCTAAGCAATTAAAATTACATTTTCTCCTTGTTTATTTTATAAAGACTAATTTTCCTAAATATATTTATCAATGTAAGGCTCTCTTTTCAGAGAGAACCAAGGTTCTCTCATAGGAGACCACGGACAGACCGACCTCACAGTTTCGTTCTCCTCTCTCTCTGAAGCCAACTTCCCACCTTCCTGCTGTGTCTCTGAGGAAGAGAGTCCCTCCTTTCGTTGAGGTTAATCCTACCATCTGTGCTCAAACCTCTATTCCATCTCCTTTCTCAGACCTTCTTATTCCTGCTTCTTTAACTTTTCCCTTTTTCTCCTAGCAAATTTTCCTCAAAGTAAATGTCTGTTCAAATCTCTTCTATTTTAAAATAAATAAAATATGACGTAATTGCTCTGCACCATCAAATTCCTTATAAAGCAATTCTTTATTCATTGTTTCTACTTCCTTACTTGAAAATCCCTCTTCTTCTGGTTATAATTACACATAGCCATTTTATCATCTGTTTCAACAAAGCTGTGTCCTCCTGAAGTATCTCTCTTGTACCATCATCTACATATTTACATAAAACAGAAACATAAATTGTATTAGTTTCCTTCCTTTCCCCCAGGGTTTATGTATAATTATTTATCTATCAAAGTTTGTTGATCATACTTTATTATCACCGTCAAATCTCTCTCTTTTTATACAGACATTTTCATTACTTTAAATCTTTATCATTTTTCATCTGCCTACATGAACAGTTTTCTCTATTGTTTCCGTCCTCCAGACTTGTCCCATTTCAGACTTCAGTAAGAGAGATCTTATTAAAATGTGTATTGTATTGTATTCTTCCTGCTTAAAAGATGTGAGTGCCTCTTTTTGGATTAATTAAATTGTTGCATCAATGTTTTGACATCTCTTGCTTGGTAAAGCCCTTTGATAAGCAGAATTTGCTACCCCAAAATGCATCTCTTTGGCTTGAGGATTATTTTCAGCTGACTATTTTTAAGAACAAATGACATAGAAAGGAACTTTGACCTTTCCTCTAACTGCCTAAGCAAATTTAAGATAGAAGACCTGTTCCAGAAAGGAGCTATTACCATAGATAACTATGATATAATATGAACTAGGTGTGGTAGACAGGGAGGAAGTAGCAAGACCTATTTGATCAAAGTCCTCTCTCTGTGTCCCATTGTCTCTAGATGGCCCAACAAACATTTGTTTACCAAACATTAACTCTTTTCATCTTCCGGTAAATTGTCTCATTTCCCTTTGAAGGTCCAGACCCCAGCCCCCTTCTCCTTAGTCCAGAATGAGGTATATACCTCATTTTGCCTGATGTCTTTGGAATTCTTTATGCTTATGTGAATTCTCCATGCACATATATTAAGATTTATTTGACTTTCTCCTGTTAACCTGCCTTATGTCATTTTAATTAGTCGACCAGCCTTAAGAGAGTAAGGGGAGAATTCTCCCCTACCCACAATATTCATTTTGATGCCACAGACTGTTGTTGGAGCTGGGGTAGAACAGTGAGCTTTACAAAGACCAAGTTCTTATGGAGTTTATCTTCCAGAGGAGGAAAAACAAAACAAAATTAAATCAAGGTGAAAGATGGTGTATAGGGAAGTAATTTGAGTATGACTGCCAGCAAAGATTTCTCTGTTGAACAAACTTGAACAAAATAAGCAGTAAGTCCTACTAGGCGTGAGAGAAGAATACTGTGCTGGTGATGTGGGGTCGGTGAGCCGAGGAGTCAAAAGAAAGATTTCTTGGACTCTCAAGATCTGGTGGTAGTGCTCTTTTATTTAGAGAATAGTGTGGAATAGCATGGGGACAGGACCCATGGGCAGTCAGGCTGCTGTGTGGGGACAGGGCCCACGGGAAGGAGGAGGTGCTGCTGCTGCCCCCACTACTGCTGCCAACATGGGTGGAGAGTAAGGCTAAATTTAAGGCATAGGTATGTGAGCCATCTCTTTACAAGACAAAGGAAAGAACACATAAAAAAGTTAAAATGGTATCAATGCAGGTGGGGTCTGGCCATTGGGTGGTCCCACAACTTTTAGATAAGAATCAAATCGGATTAAGTAAAGGCCAGAAGCCACCACCCTAAATCAGTTACATGAGGTTGCCAGACAGCAACCAACTTAAGTCCTTGCCTTCCCCATTAAGAGTTTCCAGAGATAAAGCCATCCCCCCTTCCTTCACAAATGCAAATGTCTCTCATCAAAGGGCAAGCAAACTCTGCTCCTCGGAGCCTGCTTCTCATCTGCAGTTTTAAAATTAACCAGCCTAAAATCCTCATCACTGGGACTATGTTTAGTGTGAGTTCAGAGGTAGCAGGAAATCATGCTGTACAGTAGGCTCTTCAAGAATATTATAGAGGTTCTTTTGTTTGTTTTTGTTTTTACTCTAATAATTTTGGAGTGCTTTGATAGAAGAGTAACATATCTGATTTATGCTTTTAGTGCAAACAATTTGGCTACTGTATTTTTAAAAGTATAGAAGAGTTTGGGGGCTGGTCTCATGGCATAGTGGTTAAATTCGGGAGCTCCATTTTGGTGGTATGGTGTTTGTGGGTTTGGATCCCAGGTGTGGACCTATATACTGTTCATCAAGCCATGCTGTGGCAGCATCCCAAATATAAAATAGAGGAAGATTGCCACAGACGTTAGCTCAGGGACAGTCTTCCTCAAGCAAAAGGAGGAAGATTGGCAACAGATGTTAGCTGAGGGCCAATCTTCCTCACCAAAAAAAATAAATAAATAAGTTTGACCAAGAGGGCAACAGAGGAGATCTGAGCTTTCCTGTTCCCACAGATGCACCAAATGTACAGCTACGCATGGAGAATTCCCTCTTAAAGAGATCCAGAAGGTAGCTGAGAGACTCTTACACATTGAGCAAATGAGAAAATACCCACGTTGAAAAAGATAGTACAGGCTGTGAAAAGGAACAAAATTTGCCACCCCAAGGTCTGTCTCTTTATTATGAAGATTATTTTAGGCTATATATTTTAAGTAACAAAAGACTCAGAAAGTCTTTTTTCTTATTACCTCCCCCTTAACTGTCTAAAAGAATATAGATAAATGGCCTCTCACAGGAACAGAGCTATCACCGGGGATATCTACAAAGAATATAGGCTAAGTGTGGAGAGGGACACTCGGCAGGGCCTAGCTATCAGAGTTCTCTCCCAGGTCCCATTGTCTCTTCTTCGTGTGGCAAACATTTGTTTACCAAACATTTGCTTTTCCATCTTTCTATGAATTGCCTTCTTCCCTTTTGAAGTCCAAATCACAAACCCCAACATCTTCTTCAGTCTTTAGCTGAAAATGGTACTTTAAAGTTGTAGCTTCAGCTATTTTAGTGGGTTGCTCAGTTTTCCTGGATGTCTCTCATGCATACATGTTATTAAACTTTGATTTTCTCCTTAATCTATGTCATATCAATTTAATTCTTAGACCATCCAGAAGAACCTAGAAGGGAAGAAGAAAATTTCTTCATCCCCTACAGCTGAGATACATTCTTGCCATAAACCCATAAACCCCACCTCCAACACAGTGCTATACAATTGAGTAGGAACTCCAAACTCCCAGGTTCTCCCTGGGAGGTGGAGGGTTTGGACCCCACATCCAGCATCCAGCATCCCAATCTATAAATCAGCTACCTGAGGAACAGCTCCCAAAACATCTAGCTCTACATGCTAATGAGGCTTATGTTCATGAGATCCACAGACTATAGCAAACACAGAAGTAGGTGTTACAGGACATACAAGCACTCCTTGTGGCTATACTCCCGGGACTCAGCATAGAGGGAGCAGTTAAAACACCTATCTTGAAGTCTTTCCCTGAAAGGAGTTTATCTGCATACTTTAAAAACTGCTGCCTGAGCCCAGGCTTCTAATTTAGCACACATCTAAGGACTGGCTGTAAAGCTATTGGAAATTTTTAACAGATAAGCAACATGAATTGGGTGAGAAATGTGATGGGGAGGAGAATTGAAGAAGAGATGCTAGCAGTAGTGTATTCAGTGCAGGCAAATGATAATGGGAGATTTGACGGGGGGGGGGGGGGGCTGATCACATAAGATTTGATAGACGTTTATTTTCAAAGTTTCAGAGTTTACCAATAAATTGGATATGTTGTGTGAGTGAAAGAGAGACAAAGGAAGATTAAACAAAGGACGCTCAGATGGGCACTGATTAAACAAAAGACATTGAGACCAGTAATGAAGAGAGAACATCTACTGTGTGGGGAATCTCAGAATTCAAGACAGGATAGACTCTTAAGGAGAAATAGTCAACTTTGAATAACATTTTTGATAGGTTGGGTAAAAGAAGTTTGAGGATCATCTATTAGATTTGAGTATGTGATGATAAATAAATGACAAACAATAGGACATTGGTATATATGAGGAAGCCATTGGTGTAAAACTAATTCAGCCTAAACTTTTTTTTCCGAAAGAGCCTGCTGTGGCCATTGAGCATGCATTGTATATCTGCTTTAAGTATTTACTGTGTCCCCAGAACAAGAACAATGCCCTTAAAGATAAGAATGTCACTTCCCCAATATTGGCATTTCCTTAAGGGTAAGCATCTCCTCCTAAACTAAGAATTGATTGCTGATCTGCTACATTCACCTTGTGACCACCCATCCTGAGACTACTGACCCACTGTGTTCACTGAATTGCTGTGCCAGCAAAGCGATCTTGTGACTATTGTAAAAGGGACATTCCAATCATATGTGATCCGTGCTCTTTGACGCTATATAACCTCTTTGTACACCCGCACTTCTTTGGAGTGCTCCATTCCTTTGTGAGAGGGATCTTCCAGGCTATGTAGTCCTCAGATATGGCTCATAATTTTGATTTATAGATTGTTTATGGATTATTTGCACTGACAGTGACCAGCATTGATGACCTTGTTAGAGGCAATTTGAAGGATGCTAGGAACATTTCTTGTGCATATCTCAAAATTTCTTTCTTCTGTCTGAGTGTATCAAGAAGTCATTTTGACAAGAACTTACCTACATGTAGGTTCCACAGAACAAAAATTATAAATTGTCCTATACAAGAACTCTTGGAAAATTTGTGTTTAGAAGTTTGTTTGTGCTTTAGCTATCTTATATTTCTCTTAATCATTTCTCCTCCTCTTGAAATGTTTGATAATCTTTAATATGACTATATGGAAGATAATTTTTCATGAATATTATTGAATGTGATTGTTAACGGATGCTATTAAACATGATTTTATAATTTTCCTTCCACACGGGTTTCTGGATAGTCAATTTTTATTTAACTTCCCAAGACTTGAAAAATTTCCAAATTTTCTTTAAGATCCACGTTTTAAATGGAATTAAACTAAACTTTAAATGTAGTTTTGGCTATTTGTTATTTTGGTTGACATTTTGAATGCTAATATCCAAAAAAAGTCAATAAAGATTAAAATTATGATGTTATATAATTGATATTATTTTGGTTTGTAATATTATTTACATTTTTATGGTTGTTCTTATTAGTTGTATCTATCCCCTCATTTATGGAAACTAAAATAAAGTTGCCTATTTATTTACTTATTTGAAATTATTGTATAATTGGTTTTATAATTAAATGTATTAAAATCATTGTTTACTACTGCAGTATTATTTCCTTCTTATAATATCTACATTTTATAAGCAATTGGTGTATGGCATTTCAAAATATAAATCAGACCTTTTTCTAGGAAGCGTACCTAAATTTACATAGAATATTCAGCTATTACTAGTAAATCACAATGTGGTGCCTTGCTATTATGCTGATTAGATATGATAATATTCTACTCAGTCAATGGATCATTGATCATGCCACAAATATAAGGATATCAGAAATGACAGTGACATTGTAACCAGTGGTTATTCAATTTTCAAAATTCAAACCTGAAGGAAAAACTAAATAGTTGATTTTTTTAATGAATATCTAGGCAAAATCTAAGTTTAATACTGTTTGTCTTTGTGTACATGTAACATTAATATTTAAGAAAACAGTATTTTATTATATGTGATGCAGTTTCACATATTCTCTCTTTTTTGGCTCAATTCATTTCATTTTAAAAAATCTCTTTTGTAAGTTGATTCTATTTCCCATTTAATAGCTTCCAATCTGCCACTCGAAGACGTTAAAATGAAGTATAAATTATTGGTAACAGATATTACTGAGAGATCAGGTTTTAATACCAAAAGAGAGAAGGCCACACTTTGAGCTCCTTGGTAGCAGGATACTTTTAAGAAGGGATTGGAACTTTGCATCATGAGAGAGAGTCATTTGGATAGCTGTGAATGAGACTGAGAATTTTGAATCGTGAAATATCTCTGAACACTTGTGGCTGGGGAGACAGTCGCATTTCACCACATCTAAGGGAACCAGCTCTTCATTTGCAATATAAAATGTTTTCAAAAACTGCATTATCAAAAACTGATTCCCCTCCAGACTTTCCTCCCCTTCACCACCATCTTATTGCCTACAAGTACAAAATGAATTCGATTTTAACATAAATATTTAAGATTTATTCCAGAAAGAGGTAGCCTATACACTCAAAGGCCAAGCCCACATTAATTTATATTATTAGAATTCTGAAAAGCTTATTGAAATTAAGTTTATTGAAATTGACTGGGAGTCAATTTAAAGCAAGTAAGAATAAATATTAGGCTCAATAGAGCCAATTTCTTTAATATGGATGAAGTCACTTATAATTTCAGATTTAGTGTATTGATTCACGTTCGTGGGCACAGAGTTAATATTCTGATATTTTGGCTAATTATAAGCTGGATTAACTAATAGCGCACAGTTAATATGCTTCAGTTTCATCACTCAGATACCTGAACAAGTAAGAAATAATTTCTATTATATCTTTCCTACCCTTTCTTTTTTCTCACTGTGAAAAATGACAGTCTATCTACCCCAAGTCATACGCTGGACCCGTGCCTGCTGGAACAGAACTAGAGGTTTCTTGGTCACACCTGTGTTGGTGCCCAATACAGTCTAGACATTTTTAAAAATAAAACAGATGATTGTAAATTTAAAAAAAAAACGTAAAAAGGTTAGAATTTTTGCATGCTGCAGAGAAAGGAATCTGAAGGTCCAGGAAGATGACAACATTGAAATGGATCTATTATTTTCTGCTCTGATATCCCCTAAGCATACCTCCTGTGAGGGTCAGAAAACTCTCCATTGCCAAAAATTTAGGAAATACATTGGCGAGGGAATCGTCAGTATTCTCCAGGTAATGTCTCTTGACTGTCCTGTTTTGGTCAAAGGTGACCAAATCCGACTGCCATCAAACCGTGCAATTTCACTACTTTTTAAGATTTATATCACCTTCCAAAAGTATCTTTTTTATTTGTTTTTATTTTCATTGTTTTTACCCACTAAAACACCAGTCACAAGAGAGCAAGAAACATGGTGTTAGCTTATACTATATCCCTTGCTTTATACCTGTGCATGACCAAAACTGGTCGCCTATAAATATGAATGGATGGATAAATAAAGGGATAGATGAATGATACATTAATGGAATGAGACAGGAGAATTCAATATATGCCAGATTCCCAAAGACATACCTTTGGTAACTGTCTTTGAATTTGAAGGATATTAGAACTTATTGAAGAATTTAAGAATTAACATGATCTATGTAAGGGAGGAAGAAATTTTCATCTACCCTTCTAGGTTCTTCTGGCTGGTATAAGAATTAAATTGACAGAAGAAAGAATAACAGGGGAAAATGAAACAAAGTTCAACAACATGTATACACGGGAGAAACCCAGGAAAACTGAATAACTCACCCAAATGGCCAAAGACATGACCTTAAATACCATCTTCAGGTAAAGACAAAAGAGAATGTTGGGACTAGTGGTTTTGATCGTCAAAGGAAAAGACAGCAATTCACGTGGAAATGGAAAAGCAAATGTTTGGTAAACAATTGTTTGCTATTCATTGAAGAGACAATGGGACATGGAGAAGACTTTGATCAAATGGGCTTTACTAGGTTCCTCCCTATGTACCGCACCTAGTTCATATTATGCCATAGTTATCTATGGTGATAGCTCTTTCTTGGAACAGGCCTTCTATTTTAAATTCTTTTAGGCAGTTGGGGGAATGTTCAAAATTTCTTCCTGTGTCTTTTGTTCTCAAAAACAACCAGCTCAAAATAATCAAGTCAAAGAAACACATTTTTGGATGGCAAATTATTCTCCCTTACAATCTATTTGTGTTTTTATAAAAAGCACTTTGACAACTGAGGAAAATATGTCCCCCAAAATAAAGACAGGCTAGGAGTAGGATGGAATAGATAGAATCCTAACCTAAGTTGTATGCGATTTGCAGAGAAAAAAATTGACAAATATTGAGGGAGTAAACTCTATAAAACTTAATAAAAAATGGATATTAAGAAAATGGACAGAGCAGAGAAAATGATATTTACTATACTACAGATCTCTCTGATTATCTTGTTTTAAGTTACTTGAGATTTTATGCTTTGCTGTGGTTTATATTTCTGTAGAAATAGTTAAGTACTTACTCAGTATAATGACATCTCTCCCACTTAGCAGTTCTAAGAGTATGAATGAATATGAAGAGCTTAAAATACTTTTAAAGAGTTATGTGATTGCACACATTATAACAGTTTGTATTTCAATTTTCAAATTTCTTTGAAAACATTTTTTGATAGATTGGAAATATATTGTCTTAAACATACAATTTTATCTAAACCACCTAAAATTTAGGTAATATTTATTTAATATTGGAAATTAATAATTACCTTAAAAATAACATTTTAAGTGAACTGTTTTTCTATAACTTAATTATAAAATTTCATTTTATAAACTACTATATTATTGGCACAGGCATATCTGGGGTTTAAATACATTTAGGTTATACTTCAAGATCACATTTAATTATCTGAAAATGCTTTCAGTCTTAGAGATTTTGAACAGTTTATTACTCAATGATTTCACTTACAAAGGAGAACTTTAAAAATTACTCTATATGGATATAAATCAGGCTTCATGAAAGGCCCAGGTCTCTTGCTATTTTTGAACCTTCTGGACTTCGACAAGCAGAAACCCCAGCATGTGGACCACTGGTTCAAAATGCCCTTCTCAAGACGTTTTAAGTCCACCTCAAGTGTGTGGAATAAGCCAAAGCCAGCAGGGACATCCAGGTGGGGCAATTTGAGCTCAGACTTAGATCCATTTGGTCCTAAATTTGCTTTTCTCTGCTTTGGAGCTCTCACTGACACCACTGTCAGTAGCAGGTTTCAGTTCCCCACCATCACATGGAATTGTTTGAACAAGCCAATCACCTCCTCCTGCAGGACCAGAGGTCACTCCACCCTCTTCAGACTACAAAGCCTGCCTCCCACAGTTCCTGCTTTTTCACTGTGTTCCTCAGTGCACTCCCATATGGCCTTATGTGGCATTCTTTGCCATCCTCTCCTGGGTTATGAATACATGTGATTAATAAACTGCTGTTGGTCTTGTGGGGGACTGGAATTGGCCACCCAAGATATGTCTCTTTGGATGAGGAATATTTTGGGCTGGTTACTTTTTAAAAAACTGCAGATAGGAAAGAAACTCTGAAAAGTAGAATTCACTTGCCCTTTGTTAAGAGACATTTACATTTGTAAAGGAAATCTCCATCTGTAAAGGTGTCTCCCTCTCTGTACCAAGAAGAGAGGGGGCTGACTTTATCTCTAGAAATTCTTATTAATGTAGAAGGCAAGGACTTAAATCTGCATAATAATCTTACTCTTGTTTACTGTACTTGTCTGGTAACCTCCCCCAACATCCTTCTTTGTCTTTAGCTGAAGATGATATTTAAGGTGGTTGCTTCAGCCATTTTGGCGAGTTGCTCTGTTTTCCTGAGTCTTTCCTGAGTATACATGTTATAAAGCTTTGTTTAACTTTCTCCTGTTATTCTGTCTCATGTGAATTTAATTTGTTTTCTGTCCAGGAGGACCCAGAGCAGGTAGAGGAAATGTCTTCCTCCCCTACAGTCTCATCTGTCTGGTGTTAGGCACCACGTGTTCCCATCATCCTCATAACTCTCTACAAGAATCCCTTTCTCACTGTAAAATAGCCAACAAGGAAATTTTTGTATGGCTGCTTAGAAGTCAGTGACCTTCAGTTCTTGAAATGTATTAGTATTTCAACATGAAAGAGCTGTTTCTGCTCATAATTGTCTCCATGTACATTAGCTTGACTATACTCGTCAAAGTTTTATTGAACTGCCAAAGGGAAGACATGCTTTAAAAATCCATTTCATAGGTTTTTACTATTCATACAGGGGTTTATACACACACACACCCCCACAAATACACGCAAACAATGACAACAAAAAATGCGAGAGATTAAAGAAATAACTACTTAACGATTATAAGAATGGATGGTCTAACTAGGTGGGTAATTTTTATTTTCTGGAATGAATTATTAATCTCTTTAAAATCATAAAAAAAACACTTGAACATTTTTAGTAGGAATGCTTTCTACTCTCCAGAGGATGCTACAAATTACATCGGGCAAAAAAACTGTAGTCCCAGACAAGATTTGGGATGAGAGACTTTGCTCATAAACTCTAGATTGCTTTCAGTATAAGCCTGTATTTAAAAATTAGAGATTGTTTGTTCTGAATTTTCTGCTCTTCTGCTATTTACTTGTTTCAAATCTCTATGGAAAGTCTTCATGTTTACAACCGGACCAGATACAAACCACAGGGTATTTTAATTGTGGTATTGCCAGGTAGCAGCTTTGATTCAGAACCATTTATTTTTTCCTGTCATAGATAATCTACATTTTTGTCTCTCAGCTCTCCTTTGTACCAAGAGGCTTATGTTCTGACTGCTTCATCTAAATATTTACAAAGGAAAGGATGACGAGCAGGGAATTTGTGAAGAAATACACTCAAATTCTTATACTATTTCAAAAGCAAAACATTTACAAAACTGTTTGATTCCACTGAGAAAATCTGCATATATTTATTACTGTTTTGACATAAACAATTTTGAAATCTTGGGAATATCTATGCCTTTCCAAATTGAATAAGATTAATAGAAAATACTTATGCAATTGTGAAAGTTATATGCTACAAAATTCAAGAGTCTCATGCTTAAGATTTATTCAGTTGACATGTTTGGACTCATGAGTTAAATGTTTTATTTATTAAAGTATTACCTGAGCCATATGGTGTATACGATAAAATGCAAGGAAGTTATTTAAGAAAAAAATATCAGTAGGAAAAATGCTAAAAATAGTTTTTGATGGTGTTTTTGATTGGGAGTGCTACTGGAATTTTGAGGGGAAGAGTTTTTCCCTGTCCTGGAGAGGCCCATGCATTGCAGGATATGTAGCATCCCTGGTCCTTTATCACTAAATTACAGTAGCAAATCCCAATCACTGGGGCTACCAATAATTCTGGCACCCAATTACAGCTGCATCTGGTTGGAATAATTCCTGGTAAAGACAGTTTATTCAAACTTCTATATAATCTATTCTGGACCACATCATCTAGCAGAGTCTGTTTTACTATTGCTGAGTGTCCAAGCTATTTTTTGCTTTGTTTCCTTCAGTCTGACCAAAAAGTTATGACCCTTCCAAAATAGTTGAATTTCTCTTTTTTCCCCCTCTTTCTGATTCTATGTATGACCTATTCTCGAATGACAACATTCAGCAAGGTACCACATTCTCGTGGACTTCAGGAAAATCCGTGGCTATTTGGACTTCAGTTTAACACACTGCCCCATTTTGTTTCCCACTCTTTCGAGTCTTTGATGGATTACTGACCCTGGTGTCTATGACATGGGGAAATGGAATCACTTCCATGAACTAAAGTTATACATACCATCAGTTCACTTTGGGCTCTTAATGTGGATGGATCAGCAGGCAAAGAAAGCCACTACTCTACTGATGGGTGAAATGCCTGGATTGTAAGGAGATGCTAGAGATGTCACTATGTAACGGCAATAGGGAAGAGTAAGTCTGGAACTCAGAGAATTCTCTGAGGTACGTCTGGGTGTTTCCACACTTGGTGACAACAATCAATTGGCAGTTGGAGTGACTGTGGGCTGACAAGGGCTAAGTAAGCAGGAGATCAGAACCATCAGACATCCATGTCTGCACCACTCTACTGAAAAAGAAAACTGACCAGCTGAAGTGCTAGCCCAGGGCAAATGTTGATAGAGAAAGGAGATGAATATTACCTACAGTCTTGTGAGTAGTTGTGTCAGAAGAGCCTAAAGCTAGTTCCATTTAACTTCTGGTGTCACATTATTCTAGATATTATGTTTAGCTGTTACTTTAAAGCATCCACAACAGAGGGGACTCGATGTAAGGCATACATAGATTTGAATGGTGCAATGGGTGGACTTTGTCAATGTGGATGCACTGCCCCATATCTTCTTAGTCACCTCTGAGTCCAGCTGAAGCTGCAGAAGACAGTCTTCATGCACACTGACAGCATTCCACTTCAAGCCCCTGTGTTACTTTGCTTGTCTGGTGGGAAGTTTTCTATGGTGCCACGGGAGCTAGCTAGATCCTTTGGTATCTGGCATTCTAATCTTGGGACTGGGGCATCCACCGGCTGGTGGTGGTGCCTCTGGGGAGATTCAATGAGGCTGGTTATAGTAGAGTGGAATCCACTGATAGAGTTATTGCTGAAGGGGTGCTGACACGATCCAGCAGGAGAACATAAAAGAACGTGTGGTTTATTCCTCCTCCAGCGTGCCAGTCTCCCCCTGGGTGTACCTATTGGAAGAGCTAAACTGGTAGCCGGCTAACAAAAGAGATGTGTTGACAGAATCTCTACCTAGAAATATAAAATGAATAGAGGAGGGTGAGTTTCAGGAGACAATATCTTAAAATTAGTATATTCCTTGAATATTCTCCTGATCTGTTTTGTAGGACTCTGATTTTATTTTTTTTACACTAAAATATTTTTTAATCTATAGTAAATTATCAGCTGTTGAGAATGTCTTTGAGAAATGCTTGTGTTTTCCTGGGAGATAGAATACTGTTTCAGTCTGCTTGGGTTGCTATAACTAAACACCATAGACTGGGTAGCTTAAGCCGTGTTTTCATTGAGTTCTTCCATAACAGAGAGAGAAAACTCTTCATCTTTTTATAATGCCCTCATCCTGGGGTCTCCACACTCATAACCTCTCCTAAACCCACTTGATTCCCAAAGGTCTCACCTCTAAATACCATCAGATTGGGGTTAAGGTTTCAACATATTAATTTCGGGGTGGGGGGAACATAAACATTCAGTCCACAACAAATACCATAAAGCAAAGAAAAGACAGTAGTTGGGACTTTTTACCTTGTGGAATGGTGACATGACAGATAAGCCGTAGAGACATATCCACTCTCCCTGAAAGTGGACATTCTTTCTTCTCTTTTTTGACTTTTACATGACATTTGATGCCTAGCAAGATTTCTCATTTCAAGTTCATGAGGACTTAGCTCTAAGTAAATTTAAAATTTGTTTTGTTTGCTTATTTGTTTGTAGAGCGATAAATATTTTCTAAACAAGTTATTTAACTTCAGAAGAAAGTCTCTCTGGCCTGTATCTTAAATCACTATATAGAATCTTTCAAATACAGTGTCACTAAGTATAAGTATAGTGTTACTAAGTTTGCGTTGCAATTGACTGTAGTAGTTGGTGGCAGGGGACATCTTGTGGTCAAAGCAGCAAGTGAATTTCTTTGAATAAAATTAAGAAATATTAGAATATTACACATTTTATATGTAGAAGAAAATGGAGGAAAGATCAATGCAAGACACAGAAGACATAAAACCAAAACAAGAAACAATATATCCATTACCTATAAGAATCTCTATCAGAATTGATTTACACAATCTAAAAATGACAAGAAAAACACAATTACAAAAAATTATAGAAATAAATCCTTTTAATCTAAAATATCCCACTTTTAGGTCAATGTAAAATTATTCGTATATCTGTTTCTATTATGGGAGTTCTCATTTCCAATCAATCACTGAATCTGGTCACATCTTCTCATATTTCCTTCCAACACTGTACTTTAAGATAAAAAAATATTCAAAGTTTTTTTTAAAAAGGGGATAGAATAATCATGACTCAATTTATCACATGCTTAAACAATTATTATTTTCTTTTTTTTTTGGTTATATTTGCTTCCATCCATTTATATCTATCTGCGTCCTTTATTTACTTATGTAATTACACTGGTGAACAATTTCACATTTCCTGCATATTGTACATATAAAACTTCACTCTAGTTATATCTCCTAAGTATAGGCATATTTTCTACCTAAAAGTGATGCCATTATTACGCATAAAACATTTAAAAATTGTATCACTTAAACCCCATTCCACATTTAAATGTTCCCAACATTCTCAGAAATTTTCTTTATAATTGTTTTGTTTATAAACCGTGATCTTATCAAAAGGAAAGACTGCAAGAGTTTATTTTGTATCTTTAGTCTACAGTTTTCCTTTCTCATTTTTTACAGCTTTTAAAATCTTTCTCCACAACATTTTGTTATGAAAATTTTCAAACATACAGCAATATTACAAGTAATTTTACAATAAATATTCTTATATTACTACCTATATTTTATAATTAGTATTTCACTTTATTTTTACTCATCACTTCATCCCTATGTCTGTCCTTCTTTTTACCATAGTTGGCATTGGCCAATGCTTTACCATTTGCAGTGGCTCAAAAGTCTCTAAAAATGTGCAGATGGAGCTGACGGTTGGCCAGAGCATCCAGGGCTAAGACGACTGCCTGAAGTTTTAACTAATTATGATGACACTTAGGTCCTATATTTTATCAGGATTTCCTGTTTAATGGATTGAAAACAGTAACATCCCACTGACTTTCATCATGTACTTTGATAGTGATGCCATCTGTAAATTACATGAACTCCATTTTCTATTTACTCACTTGATCCTAGGCGGCTCCTGAGGTAGTCAAGAGGTCTTGGAAAAGAATGACCTCCTGCAGCAACATGACATCTGTCAAAAATGGTAGAATACTACTCGCTCTTGCAGGTAGGATATACAAGAAGGTCGATGTTTACTTCCATCCTATATCAAGGAGGCTTCAATAGCTATACTGAGTTTGTGGGTTGCTGCTTCCGTGACCCAAGGCACAGGAGGATCCTGGTGTGAAGGATCAGAAATTGTAACTCTAGTGACATATATTGTAGGGCCAAAAATTTCAGTTTCTTACATCAGAAACCCGTGGGCAACTTCTGGTAACAAACTTACAGGTGAAAGACTCTAAGAGCCATGAGGCAAAGTTTCTAAAGCCTTGACAGTGAAGGAGTTTCTGTTGGCACTAATGGAAGTGCCTATTGAATTGCGATTTGTACAGGTACTAGCATCTTTTGTTGAAACAGTCTTATTCAAGATGGGCTGTAAGAATAAATACAAGTAATAGAATAAATGGTCTTTTTTAATTTATTTATTTTTATTTATTTATTTTTTGAGGAAGATTAGCCCTGAGCTAACTACTGCCAGTCCTCCTCTTTTTGCTGAGGAAGACTGGCCCTGAGCTAACATCATGCCCATCTTCCTCTACTTTATATGTGGGATGCCTACCACAGCATGGCGTGCCAAGCAGTGCCATGTCCACACCCAGGATCCAAACCAGTGAACCGATCAGAACCAGCCTCTGAGAAGCAGAGCACGTGAACTTAACCACTGCGCCACCAGGCCGGCCCAATAAACGGTCTTAAGTAAAATTTGTAAATGAGAAATATTTTGCTTCCAGGACCTCCAAAAATGCTGAAAGATGAGAGTCTTGTTTTAACATTGTGGGTGCTGAGAGGGTCTATAGCTGTTTCTTGACAAAGTCAGAGATAAAGTAACCCTCAGTTTATCACATAATTTTCAGAAATTTAAATGAGGTGATGAGTCTTTGCTATGCATGGACAATGCCCATCTCTTTTTTTGTGAGCCCCCTTGTGAGTATTTTAATATCCTAAATGAATATGTCAAATAAACCTCCTAAGAGGAGGATGTCATCAGTGTAGGTTATACCTGTACTCCTGGATAGAATTAAATGTGGTTAAGATCCTGTCTGCAAAGATTGGGTGAACTGTCAAAGCTATTGGGGTACTGTATGGATAGACAGGTAAAAGTATATAGTGTCTCCTCATCTGAGAAGATGTTGAAATAGGCACTGAAGAGAATATATTAGCCCAAACTATTTTGCAAAATATTTACCAGTTACTGATTGAGTAGAGTCAGTAGACTCGATAATATTGGTTATGAGAATCTTGGTGGATTGGTCTACGGCATTAAGCAGTGTTAAGATTGGGGTAATCCATGTGAGCAGCCATTCACTCTTTCCAAGTTTAAGGACAGGCCAGATTGGACTGTAAATGGAGAAGTAGTGGGGATAACCACTCCTTCTTTGAAAAGGTCTTGTATAATGAGTTTCGATTCTTGATAGAATTTACATTGGGCTGTATTAAGCATTTTGACTGTGGGAGAAAATCCAAGGAGTCTTATTTTGTCAAGCCAATTTACAAGTGCCCAAGACTTAATTTAATTTTAATTTATTATTCATTGGATCACAGTGTCTATGTGCACTATGGGATATTTTAGGGCAATGAGTGCTATGACCATGGGGGAATTTAGGCAATGTAATAGTTACAATAGTTAATGTGAGGCATACCTATTTGTCCTCTATTTTATGTCCAGAGACTTCTCTAAAATTATAGCAGAACTTTATTTAAATTTAGGAGGATCCATAGATATAAATTAAATTTGAGCCCCTGTATTGATTAAGTCATGAAGGTTCACCAGTTGTGCATTCAGGAGATGTTAAAGGTAAATCAGAGTCTGTTTTAGAGGTGCAAAAGCAAATCTGTGCCTTCTTTTGTGTTTGTTGTATAAATTATTTTAGTAAATCTTGTAATTCCAGTTGGGTCAAATTTCTTTCCTTCTTCTTTTTGTTACTGTTACCCTGCTCTTATTTATAAGTTTCTTCCTCCAGAGAGCCTCAACTCAGTATCATCGGGGTTAAACATCTCCCTCATGGAAAAGGTTGAATTAACTAACCTCTTGGCTCTGCCACAGGGGTGTCATGAATGCATGAATGCTTTTCCTTATAACTCTGAAGATCAGTTTCTTTCTTGGTGACACAGATATAGGTAGTAATGGCAATAACAGTTATTTTGTAGGATCCTAGTGAGCCATCTGTTGTAGCCGTCTGCTTTTCAGTAATCCAAATAGTGACCACTCTTCCTCCTCAAAAGCAACCATCTCGCGGCCTGCCTCGTATATCACACATGGTATAAGTCTTTTACATGAGTGCTCTACAGAATGGTGGCCAACACCAGCTTGAGATAGTACAAACAAAAGTCTTAGGGTAAGAGTTGTTCCTCTCAGCATGATGTCAGTCACGGTGTATGCTGGAATTGAGACACACAATTCCATCTAAAACACACTGATAGGTCTGGTCTAAGACACATGACCCAGGGCCACTATAAGGGCCTCGATCTAGTACTCCTGTCCCTAAATGCCAGTTATCAAAACTTCTGCCTTAGGTGGATAATGTCTGGGTAGGCTGGGTGGAGCTCAGCAAATATAACACAAAGCAGTATAGCTCAAAGTGCTGGCTCAAAGCTAGTCAGCAAGAAGCAGCTCAAAGTACATGCTTTGAGCGGGCAACAGAGCCAGTTAACAAGCCAAATAAGAGAAGAAAGATCCCAGGCGATGGTGGGCATCATCTAGACACCCTGATTACTGCCAATTGTTGCAGGCACTGTGAATAGATGGGATGGAGCCTCATTCAAAATGGGTTCACATATCCAGACTAATGACACCACACACACAAACACCAAGAGGATATAAAAAGATTTATTACTCACATAATGAGGCTTTCTGGAGAGAGCAGGGTGACTCACAAGTAGGTCCAAAAACGGATTGAGAGAGTAGAGAAAGAAGACTGGCTTGGAGTTTTGATTGTTGTTAGAGAACTAGCCTAGAGTGATGATTTCCACGAGATCAGGGCTTGCGTCTGAATCTGCCACAGCACCAAAAGGTAGCATCCAGGTCTTCTCAGCTTTCCCAGATGTGGAGCAGACGGGAAAGAGAGAGGGGTAAGCTTAAAAGACATCAGCAGTCAAGCATCCAGTCAGTCAGACTGTTTATGACAACCGTACCTGGAAAATCAGTACTGCTAAAATGTTCTAGGAAGCACCCAGAGTTACCAGTGAGTTTTTCATTTATTAGCACTTCTAAAGAAATTTAATTTGTTCTGAAGAGATAATGTTAGACTAAAGCAAGGAAGCCAAATTTATACATTCTTGTGATATAAGAAAGTAAATAACTGTATTGCTGTAATATTCTCTGTATATGTGCACAGCTCATGTTTTTCTCAAAATTGAATCTGCCTTTATGAATACAGACACAGTTAAATACTACATATCATTATTAAAATTTTATTCAATCTTTATACCCTTTGAAACCCTACATTAAAGTAAATTTAGTGATTATCTAATTAATTAACTTTTGCAAGCACTTTTCAGGAATGTTTAAACAATTTACTTAATGTTACCAAATAGGAGATAGAATATAAAATTCTCAATATGTTGCTCTTCTAATCCTATGTCCTGGAGAGTGACAATGACCTCACCCCACTGAGACAGTCAATTCCATCATTTTTGTCATGAATATTGTAAGGTGCATCTATGTAATTTGGATTTATAACAGAGAAAAGTCATTCTGCAGTAATACGTTACTGAAAGGATTAATTATATTAAAATGTATGCAAAAATTTTATAGGTATACATAATATATATAGCAAGAAAAACACCCTTGTACTAAAGACATTTGAGAGAATTTGACATTCACATGTAGACATAAAACTTACTAGCTCATTTTAATCAGCAATAATGACCATTTTCCCTTGTAATACATGTATTCTTGTTCTAAAGTACTCAATATTAAATTGAATTATTCATTCCCTTCCTCTAAGCATACAATGACATATTGCCTAACTTAATATTAGCCTTTTTATTAGTTCAATAAAATAGTTCAAAATCTTAACATGTTCAATTAAGAAACAGTTGCATCCATTCATAAAGGTACATTAAGTTTTACTGTGAATTCAAACCCCACTTGATCTTCCAACCACAAAACATAAAAGTAAAATCCACAGACATGCAGTCCATATTTAATATCCGTTAAGTAATTCTTTAGTATTCAAACCCGCTGATGAAATACACCAGAAAAATAATGAAACCTAAACTCGGTCAACTCAATAACCTTGTATTTTCTGGGCTCAGGGCATTTTCATACTTAAGAACAAACCAGCTTCCACCTTTTAAGTTTTAATTCTCATTGTAACTCAAAGTTCGCACTTGTTACTTTAAATTCTGTGAAACTGTTCTGTCCAATATGGTAGTCATTAGCTACCTGCAGTCATTTAAATCTGAATTAGTTAAAATTTTTAATTAATTAAAATTTTAAACTGTCAGTGCTTCAATCACACTAACCACATTTCAAAAGCTCACAAGTGGCTAGTAACTACCATACTGGGCAGAGTAGAAAGAGGCGAAATGAGAACATCGTTTCAGAAAGTGTTAACTGGACGTTAATGTTATAGGAGATGCAAGATGTAAAACGGGCAATGTGCAAGGAATCATGAGGTGTTTTAGTTGTAGAATGGGAAAACAATTGCTGGATATTCAAATAGTTTGATAATGAAATACTTCTTCAATTATGTGTATCTTGAAATTGTTAAAAATATATTACATGCTCTGAAGTTTATAGATATCTGACATTTTAAGATAGCATTTTGGATAGTTCATTGAATAATTTTCATTCAGTAAAAGAATCAGAAAATATGGAAATCTCCAAAGAAACAATCTCCAAAGTCTCAATAATGAAAACAGTCAATAATAATTTGTTGGGATTTTTTTCCAAGTACTTCATTTTTTCTAGATGTAATTTTAAAACCTTATTTTTCTCTTACTTAATGCAAAATTTCAAATATTTTGCTTTCATAACCATGTATAAATCCAAGGTCACCCCATATTTTCTTTAAAAAAATTACTGTGACTTGTCTTACATAGTTACAGTCGCACAATATATAAAAGCTCAATGCAGATTTTTCACTTATAATGCTAATATAATAATTTTCTTTCAAAATTAGATTTTGCAAACCTCCAGTTAAGCCATTATCATTTATCTAATTGTAAAATAGTAGACTACTAGAAAACACTAACTTCTACCTAAGAAAAATCATTCATAGTCTGATTTTATCTCTTCATGTATCCTTAGAGTGATGTTTACTCAAAGCAGTGGACTTCTCTCTTTAAATCTGTCCTACTTATGAGAGATTAGTTCCTGGTCTTAGTATGTGATTTTTTATTCCTCTTTAGGAATGTGCTAAAAGTTAAAAGCAGCAATTTTAACGTTATGTCCCCAAAGCAAGAGGGATTACTACTTTTATATAAAAGGATGAAATGTTACACCAGGATTGCTGTACCCATTAGTGAGAGAGAAATTCCAGATGTGGCTGAATAGGACTTTGAACATTCTCTCATCTTTTACTAATTATTTTGGAGGAATCTGATATGACACATATGAATTGCAGAGAAAAAAACAAAATCAAGGACTGTTACTACATTTCTGAGTTAATATACAGATATTTATTTCTAGAACTAAAACCAATATCATGATTCAAGTCTGCTGTCATGTTTTCAACAAAAAGTAGAAACATACTAGTTTAATTTTCCCCAGAAGCAGTCCTGAAACACATATTATGCTATAGGTAGATTTTGAGAAACAGATCCAGGTGAGGGAGTAGAAAAAAGTTACCGAGGAAAGAGACAATAGCTAATAAAGGGTGATTTTATGAGTAGGTTTTGAGATGGGCAATTAAAGCTCGATCTTCTTGTAAATGCCAGAGAAACCATGTAGAATGCACCTCAGAATTGTTCTAAGGAAAGATGTGGGGATAAGAATAGTTAACCTCAGGCTTTTGACCCTCATGAATTGACTGTTGACTATGAAAGCCTTAAATCTCAGGCATTCCAATGCGGTCCAACTGGCGAACCTAGCTAACTCCCCTGGTGCTTTAGGAAGCCCTCAGTAGGAGAAGGAGAGAGACACACGTGCTTGAGGTAGAAAGCTCGGTGTTGATGGAAGCTGTCTTCTGCAGTTTCAACTGGACTCGGAGATGGTTGAGACAATACAAAGCAGTGTGTCTACATTGGCCTTTATAGTTTACCCACCGCAGCATTCAAATCTGTCCAAGACCTACGCTGAGGTCTCTCTGTTACGCAGGCCTTAAAGTTATGCCTAGCCATAGTCTCTAATAATAATGTGACACTGAAGGGTAAGTCCATAGCCTAGCATCCCTGTGCAGCAACTACATCAAAGGCTGTAGTTAATATTTATCTCCTTTCTCAATTAATTGTAACCCTCACTTTTCACTAGCACTTCAGTTGGTTGATTTTTGCCACTACGCCTGGAAGCTCCCAGGGGTACTCCAGCGAATCCTCTGAGTTCTAGACTTAACTCTTCATTTTCTCTACTCCTATATAACAACATCCATAGAATCTCATTAACCAGGTATTTCACTTACCAATAGACTAATGCCTTTTTTGTGTGTGTGCTGATATACCAGCATTTGGAGACAAAATGACCTGGAAACATCCATAAATTTAGTTCACTGGAAGGGATTTTCTTCTCCTACTCAACCTCCACATGGGTACCAGGATCACTAATCGCTCATGGACTAGAGGGGATGGGAATGAAAGCTTTTGCAACTGGTCACTGAGAGTGGTGGAAATAGAAGCCAATCCTTAGTATCACCCCCTTATTCCTGGATGCAAGTGTTCTAGCTATTGAGATCTCAGCAAAATATAATGATGATTGCTTCCATATATATGACATCACCTCTACCACACAACTTCATCCACACAATGTGTCATTCCCATTCTGATAGGTGAGGAGAACTTTTAAGAGAACATACCAATGGTTTACGGGCTAGCAGGTGATGTAGTTTGTAGTAGAACTGAAGGGTCTCACAAACAAGCCATAGTGAGAGAGAACTCATGTGGTCAAAGCTGTCTAGTTTATATTCATGTCACCATGGCTACTCTATGCATGGGACTACTTTTCAAACACTGGAGTAGCTTAAGATACAAACTGGTCAACGTTCTCAGATGAATCATGCTGTCTACCTGGATTTCAGCACCACCACGATGGTGGATGTCTTTTGATGAGTATGGCTATTATAATAAAGATCCTCACACTTTCTACCTACTCCCATAGTTCCATATGTGTGCTTCCTCCCTAGGCTCATTAGTCAGATCATTCAGTTTTGCTCTTTGAAGCCACTGACCACCAGTCAAATCATTGGCCATTGCCAAAGTATCTATGTAAGTCTAACAGAACATTTCTTCTAGTGTCCAAAGTTGATGACTAAGTGGATTGTTCATAGTACAGAAAAGATTTCCCCTCGCCCTGTCTTTCGGAACCATCCCTAGATATTGCTTCAGGGTAAGAGCAGTTCATTTTCAGATTTTAATCACATATCAAGCCAACTAATTTACAAACTAAATCTGAGTTTTTTCTCTGCTGTATCTGCTTGGGCTAAACACTGAAAGGTATCATATCCATTTTATGAATAATACGTCCTATAGAATCTTGGCTATCTATAATAGCCAACTCATGATGGGCATATCTGACTTTAAGTTACTTGATGCCCTCTAATCAGGACCTCAGACTCTACCAGGGTCTAGTAACATACCAAGAGCTTCTTTTCCGACATTGAGTAGTTCTCTTCTGCAGAAGGCATGGCCTTATTCTTTAATCCCAAGGGTCTGTACCATGACTCTTCTATAACGTGCTGCCTCACAGATATCCTTACCTACCTTGAGTACCTATAGCATAATTGTGCCTGCTGGGTCATGCAGCCTGAGTGAAATGACAGCTCACACCAGAACCTGGCTGTGTTTCAGAGCCTTTTTTTTTAATTTTAAGAGCTATTTAAATATGGAAGCCTTCCAAGTGACTTGTTAAATTGCTTGGAGTAATATTTCCAGTGTGTGATACGTTGCTTTCAAAATTTGCAGATGTCACCAATTCTCTTTCATAGAGGTAAGTTGGGCAAAATGGGATAATTTCATGGTACACATCACTGGACTCTTAAAATCTTTACTAATGTAGCAGACTACTAAGACTGTGGATCTTATCCCCATGGTCTTACACACTTGTGTCTAAACAGGACATCCAGATGCTTGCCACTTCCTGTTTATCATGCCTCATTAACAAGACAAATTTGATAAAATGGACTTCCATAATGTTTTACAGAATATCAAGATGGCCGTGGTCCTTACAGATTATATATTGAGATGGGGATCATGGAAGATAACTTCAGCCCAGGCCAAGAAAGTGACTATATACTACTGTCCTTCCTTTGTGAATGTGAACTTTTTTTGATTGACTTCTCTGATGGGGATGGAAAATATGAAAATTACCAAATCAATATCCGATTAATAAATGCTAGAGGCTGTGTTAATCTGTCTATTAAAAATATCATATTTGATATAACAGCTACAACTGGGACTAATAATTGGATAAATTTAGAATGGTCCACTGTCATTCAACATGATTAATGCAATTATTTCAGGGGCCATACTGGTGAACCGAATATTAATGTCATATAGACTATCAGCTCTGTGTATTTTAAATATCTGAAAGTAGCAACAATTTCTGCTATCCTACCTAGTATATGGCTGAGTTGAAGTGATTTCAGGAACTTCCAATTAATCTTCTTACCCTTATGACACATTCTCCACAATTAGAGAACTAATGTGATAGCCCTATGATCTACTGTCAATTATGACTCAACTCACAGGCCAAGGAAATGACCATAGAATGAGCCCATGAATCCACCGGACCCTTTGTGAGATGGATATGGGATAGGGTTATTTTTTTATTGGTTATTTATTAGGCCCTCACTATAAATGAAAATAACATCATTTCAGTTTCCTTTGATTCTGAATCAGGTCATAACTTATATTCAACATGCATTGACAGATATGAGTATTTGTTTTCTATTGTATAGGTGCTCTGGTAAATATTCTTGGGTTTCTTTGGGGAAGAGATTAAAGTAATATTTAATATATGTGCATGTCGTAGTATCACAGTGTCCTTCCTGAAGGGAAACATGTCTCTCCTTCCATTGTTCTGTTCGGAATCTGAAAATTACAATTCTGGAAACTAAGTCAAGGATCATAATTTTCAATTATGTCAGCCGACATCTGCTTTGTGCTCTTCAGCTTTTGCTACCTTTTGGTTATGTAAGATAAGGAAAACCCATGTTGCCAATTCATCAATATTGACTCTTAAAAATACCACTGTATTTACCCTTACCATAGACTCTTATGTATCAAAGCTCCCATATCTTTCAAGTGTTGGAGATAGTGAATAAACCAATGGACCTTATTTCTCTTGTACCTTGTCCGTATCCACCATGGGTGGGAGATTCAATAATTGTTATTCCCTAGAATGCCATGGACTATCACTAAGCCACTTAATACCAATAGTCCGGTTCTTGTTCTTATCTGTAGGTAGAGTGAGTCAACGTCTTTTGTTTTTTTTTTAAAGATTGGCACCTCAGCTAACATCTGTTGCCAATCTTTTTTCTATTTTTCTTCTTCTTGTTCTCCCCAAAGACCCCCAGTACATAGTTGTATATTATAGCTTCAAGTCCTTCTGGTTGTGCTAGGTGGGATGCCGCCTCAGTGTGGCCTGATGAGGGGTGCCATGGCAAAACCCTGGGCTGCTGAAGCAGAGCATGCGAACTTAACCACCTGACCACGGGGCCGGCTCCTGATTCAACTTCTGAAAGTCATTCTGAACACGTAAAATCTAAAGCTATTTCTGCTACCCACTCCCTTGGTTTTAATTCCTCCTAAAGCAGAACCTGAGACAAGGAATTAAGTGTAGATAGTTTATTTGAGAGGTAGACGTAAGAAGCTCAAACAAGGGAGAGGTTGGTCAGGGTTCTCCAGAGAAAAGAATCAATAGGATAGATAGATAAATGATGATTGATAGATAAATGGATAGGTATTCCTATCTGTATATATCTCTATATATGCATCTATATCTCTATGCTATTGGTTCTGTTTCTCTGGGGAGTACTAACATATATATCTCTTTATATACATATATTGAGAGATATACATTTATATATCTATATGTAGATATTTACATATGTATATATATGTATCTATCTAAATATCTCTATCTAGCTAGTTATCTATATAAAAAGACATTATAAGGTATTGGCTCATGCAATTATAGAGGCTGAGAAATTCCATGATCTGCCTTCTGGAAGCTAGAGATCCAAGAACAGCGGCGGCATAGCTCTAAAGCCTGAGAGGCAGAAAAGCCAATGCTATAGTTTCCAGTCTGGATCTGAAGGCCTGAGAATCAGGAGTTCCCAGGGCAGGAGAACCATGTCGCAGCTTAAGAAGACAGGCAGAGATAGAATTCAACCTTCTTTGGCCTTTTTGTTCTATTCATGCTCTAAGGGGATTCGATGATGCCCACCCCATTGGGGAAGGCCCTCTACTTTATTCAAATGCTGACCTATCCTAGAAACATCCTCACCAATACGCCCTGAAATAATGTCTAGTCAGCTATCTGGGTGTCCCATGACCCAGTCAACTTGATACATAAAATTAACCATCACACTCCTCTTGCCACTTAAGTTCTTGGAGTAGCAATGACTTCATACTCTGGCAAGTTAGTGCCTGGTTACTTCACTATCCATTACAGTTTCCCACCAGTAGTAAACAATTCTTTTATGAAACTCTTTTCTCTGTGTGTGAGGAAGATTGGCCCTGAGCTAACGTCTATTGCCAATTTTCCTCTTTTTGCTTGAGGAAGATTGATCCTGAGCTAACATCTGTGACAATCTTCCTCTATTTTGTATGTGGGAAGTCGCCACAGCACAACTTGATGAGCAGTGTGTACCTCTGCACCTGGGATCCACACCCACAAACCCCAGGCCACTGAAGTGGAGTGCACCAACTTAATCACTACACTACTGGGCCAGCCCCTTTATTAAACTCTGTTTAATAACCTCTTAGAGTATTTCAACTACTTCTTCTTTCAGACAGTAATGAAGGAAAATGGAGAAGAATCAAGAACTGACCAAATGAATGATCTGCTTAAGATGTCATAAGTGACATTCCCACTAGATATTTGTTAGGACATCTTTGGAACAAATTCTCAGTGACACAGCTTTTCATCTTTACCTTAAAATTTGCAGATTCATTTAAATGGAGGCAGTTTGTTGTATATAACTAGATCAGTGGCCAAGATCTATCCATCAGAGTATGTGTGGGGGTGTTAACTAACTTCTCCTACTACATATAAGTTTCAAGAAACATTACTTTCTCCCAAATGAAACAGAAGTGATATTCAGTTGCTGGGAAAACATTTGGCAAAATGGCCTTTGAAGCATAAGAAGTTATAATTGGCTTGAAATCGATCTATCCATTTCAATTTGATAGACATTTGTGTTGTTTCCATTTTTTGACTGATATGAACATTATCTTCCATTTTTTCCTGTTTTCAAATTTATGAAAAGGGCTGATACGAGCATTCATTTTCAAGTCTTTGAGTGTAAATAGACACTCAGATAAGTGCAGAAAAGAGTGACTAATCAATGAATAGTGTTGCAAAATTACTTACTGTATTACTCTTGGCCCAATTAAGAGACAAAAACAACACAGTAATTTGAAGAGGAAAAGCTTAATATAAATAATTATTAATATAACAGGAGATTAAAATAATGAGGGGATGGGCTGGTAGGAAGTAAAGAGGACTCTGAAGAATACAGGAACAGTAGATATAGAGAGCGACCAGTACTACAAGGAAAAGACTCATTTCTAGGAATGAGATTCAGATCTTTTGGAAAGGACACAGCTGTGGCTCTAGGATAACTAAGAAGTGCCTGTGGTGACACGCCAATAGAACTTGCTGGAAGTTTTCCCTCTGGAACTTGCCAGAAATCTGCCCTCAAGTGTGCCAGGGAAAGCTGTTCACAAGAGTTTTTTCTGGAGTCATTCTGCTATAAAACTGCCCACACTAAGGTGCCAGGGGAGCTGCTGGCCACTGGGTTCAGTGGGCTGTCATGCAATGCAGGAGCCGAGCACTGGAGAAGCTGTGAGGACTACCGAGCCTGGTGGAGGCTGTCTGTTGAAAAACTGCCCAATCAGGGTGCCAGAGGTAACTGCTGGTCACTGGGTACTGCCAGCCACAATGCACTGCAGGAGCTGTAGGCACCGAGGTACTAGGTATAAGAGGAAGCCATGCCTGCTGCAGAAACGTGCAAAGTAAGCACACCAAAAACAGGAAGCAAAATCCTTTTCTTCTAGGCTTCCATATCTCACCACAAGTCTCCACTGACACAGCTTCATTGTCAGCTGGTAGAGAAAAAATATTTAAAAGACCAAATTCATTTCAACAGAACAGGCAAAAAGAGCAAATTTGGGGGCCTGCCTGGTGGTGCACCAGTTAAGTTGCTGTGCTCTGCTTTGGCGCTTTGGGGTTTGCTAGTTCGGCTCCTGGGTGCAGACATGTATACTACTTATCAAGCCATGCTGTGGCAGGCATCCCACATAAAAAATGGAGGAAGATGGGCATGGATGATAGCCCAGGGCCAATCTTCCTCAGGAAAAAAAAAAAAAAACAGTAACTTTGGAGCTGATTGGCAATAAATTGATAACCAACACATTCATCCAGATGAAAAATGAAAGTAGATGCTTTTATCTATTTTTGAAATATTTTATGTTATCATAGCACAGATCGTCCATATGGTCCTTCCTAAAAACTAAAACTTTTTAATGTACTGTAAAAGTTGTGACTAGTTTTATGCATCTAAAATGAGAAGGGAAAAAACCTTCCCAGAAATGAAATGGAATATCTTTTTTCAAATAGGACAATGGTATTTAATTTTAAGATGTATTAATGAATTCCATCTAAAGATGTACTCCTACTGATTTTCAAATTGAACAAGTGAAGGCAATTCGTTATATAGCTTCAAGAACTGCAACTCCTTAACCATTACATTCTTAGTCCTTGACAGAAGTTTTCTATTTGAAAAGATTGATATATTTTGACACCCTTCAAATATTTTAAGGCATTTGCTAAATATAATGTGGCAAAGGGTACTTGTCATAATTTTTCCTGAGTTAAATCAGGAACACTGACTCTCCTCCAATCGGATTAGATAGTCAAAATCCAGTGGTTAGTAAATCCTAATAATTTCTACGAGCATCATCACTAACAATCTCCATAAGGGCAGAATGTTCTGACAAACATTTCTATGGGAGGGGTGCTAGGTTTTTGGGGAGAGTTTTTTGTATCTATAAAAGATAAGTTGAAAGTTCATACCTAGCGATGTCGAAGTTTATGATGATCTTGAAAATGTGTACAGGCTCTTAAATCACTGCATGTTTTAACACAAGACACATACCAAACATATTTTATATTCACCAAAAACACATGCCAATTCTACTATATCCTCAGAAATTTTATTGCAGGTGTTTAAAATTTCTATCAAAATCTTCCCCTTTATGAAATGAACAACCAGTGGCTTACAAAGTTTGACATTCATCACAATGTATTTCATGCCTCAGAAGGCTACAGAATTATTTTGCAAAAAGTAGAAATTAGCTGAAAAAGGGTATTACCGTATATCTTTGTAGATTTTTTGCCCTGAGTTATAGAATCATACATACAGAAGGAGAATGCACACATAATCTCAAACAACTTTTCTGGCAGCTTCCTTGACTGAACAAATCCAGCTTTAACTTTAACAACTGCCTTAGCCTGAAAATGCTCTAAATTACACAAAATATTTCTCATATCCTCTAACAAATTCATCATACTGTAATATGACCGCAGTGGCCATATAACAGATTGTCCAAATGAGATTGTGTTTTAGTGAATGAGGAATTATTAATTTATTCTTGACACCAGGTATAAATTGGGACTTCCTTGGATATGCTAGACATACAATCACCCTGGCTCTCAACTCTCTTGATACAAACCCAACGAAAGTTTTTGTTTGTCTATTTTTTATTGTTTATTGTTTTTAAAATTAGCTGTTTGATTTTAGATTCAAGGCAATTTTGGAGGTAAAATTTTAGATTGCTTTCAGGACTGTGGATTACAGAAAATGTGTCCATTTTGTAAGTTTAAAATTTTCTACACTGCTTCTATAAAAAGACAAAATAATAATTTTATTACAGAATGCAGACATCATATTTTTTCAGTTAATTTGTAACTGAGTCAGATGCTGAATTGGTCAAAACCCTGGCAAGAAACAGACAACATGCAAATTTGTAATTGAATAGTGTTTATTGAAGACGTGGTTCCAAAGGTGTGGGTAGAGATAAGGGAACCTCAGAAAGACGGTGAAGATTCCAGAATCTAGGGATGAGGAAATGTTACCGTGTTAAGACTGAGGAGGAACAGGGGAAAAAAATAAAAGTAAATACCTCAGGAGGAGGATCCAAGATGGCGCCGTGAGTAGTCCTCTTTGTCTCTCCCCCTTCAAGTCTACAATTATTTGGACACTCATCGCTTAACAAAGGATATCCAGATAGCATCTCAGGATGTCTGAGAGACCCACATGACTATACATTGGAAGGCAGATGGACTTCCCTCCGGGAGGATGTGGAGATAGGTGAAAACTCTCTGACCCCGACTGAACAGCCTAGTACCTGCAAGCGGCTTTCTTCCAACGGACACCACCAGAAGATCAACACACACCTAGGACAGGAGTGAGTACACACCAGAGGAGCGACGGTGGAAACAGGTGACCAGCACCCTACCTAAACCCCCCGCAATTACTCCTAAATGCAGAGGGAAACTCTAGAGTTACACACCTGAGCCCATGGGGAGAGTCTTGCCCCACCATTGACGGGGAGATCCCCCCTAGTGTTCTCGGCCCCCGGAAGGCCCCAGAGAGAATCACAGAGGGTACGGCGGCCCCCGGCTGCCACTGCCTGCACGGTGGGGAAAGGGATTGCCGGAGATCTCAGAGAGGACTGGGGCTGGGTGAAGCTCCAGAGGCCGGCTCCGCGCCCCAGAGGGGAAGCTCCAGAGGTCCGCCTGGGCAGCAGACAAAACTCTCTGTCTGCCATGAGTGGAGGGGCTACGCCCCGCATTCACAACTCCGGGAAAGTCCCGGAGAGAATCCCAGAGGGCGAGGTGACCCCCAGCTGCCGTTGCCCGCTCCGTAGGGCAAGGGATCGCAGGAGATCTCGGAGAGGACTAGGGCTGGGGGGAGCTCCAGAGGCCAGCTCTGCGGCCCGGAGGGGAAGCTCCAGAGTTCCGCCCGGGCAGCAGACAAAACTCTCTGTCTGCTATTAGCGGAGGGGCCTCTCCCAGCATCCACAACACCAGGAGGGTCCCGGAGAGGAGAATATCAGGCAGGGCAGCAGCTGACCAGCTACCACTGAAATAAGGATCTCCAGCTATCCCCCAGACAGGGCAAAGGGCTCTCCAAGTTCCTGGGGAACAGGACTGGGGCTGGGTGGAGTTCCAGCGACCCAGCTCTGTAGCCTAGGAGGAAACCCCACAGGCTCACAGCAGTCTCAGGGAAAGCCTCTGCACAGCACTAGTAGAGAGTACCCATCTGGGAGCCACAAGGCTGGAAGACCCCAGGACAAAAGTAGCATAGCTAGGTGAGCTAACCACAGACTGTAGAAGATGCCAATAGCTCTGCTGCGACCCATAGTGGACAAGTGAGATTTTGTGGGTGCCGACAGTGACGGAGAGGCAAATATAAGTGATCCTACCCCTGGCCGCTGGAAGAGCCCATAACACCATTGCAGACCCCAAGGAGGGAGCACGTCTAGGTGGGCTGAAACAGTAGGCACCAGCAGCCTGAAGCCCCCCCGTGACGGCCCCCACGGCAGAGGAGGGAATCCAAAGGACCACTGTGACTACAAGGAGGGGTCCAGGCCCAGTTAGCAACTGCGGATAGGGTTCCTGGTTGGTGCAGTATAAACAGCTGCTCCCCCACCACAGCAGCAGAAACAAGTGGAAGGAGCAACTAAACTCTATCTCTATGCGGAGGCATAAATCTACAACATCAAGCAATATGAAAAAATACATTAAATCTCCAGAACAGAAGGAAAATAACAAATACACAGAAAACAATCCCAAAGAAAATGAGATATATAACCTAAATGATGATGACTTCAAAACAGCCATCATTAAAATACTCAATGAGTTAAGAGAGAATTCAGATAGACAACTCAACAAGTTCAGGAGCTATGTCACAAAAGAGTTTGATACGATAAAGAAGAACCAAACAGAAATACTGGGAATGAAGAACACAATAGAGGAGAGTAAGAAAAATCTAGATGCACTGAACAGTAGGGCCGATAATATGGAGGAAAGAATTAGCAATTTGGAAGATGGGAATATAGAAATGCTGCAGGCAGAGGAGGAGAGAGAAGTAAGACTAAAAAGAAATGACGAAACTCTCCGAGAATTATCAGACACAATTAGGAGATGCAACGTAAGGATTATAGGTATACCAGAGGGAGAAGAGAAGGAGAAAGGGGCAGAAAGCCTATTCAAAGAAATAATGGCTGAGAACTTCCCAAATCTGGTGAGAGAGATGGATCTTCAGGTGACAGATGCCAATAGATCTCCAAACTTTATCAATGCAAGAAGACCAACCCCACGGCATATACTAGTGAAGCTAGCAAAAGTCAACGACAAGGAGAAAATACTAAGGACAGCCAGGCAAAAGAAACTAACCTACAAAGGAACCCTCATCAGGCCATCAGCAGATTTCTCAGCAGAAACTTTACAGGCTAGAAGAGAGTGGAATGATATATTCAAAAATCTGAAGGACAAAAACCTACAGCCAAGAATTCTCTACCCAGCGAAAATATCCTTCAAATACGATGGAGAAATAAAAACTTTCCCAGATAAACAAAAATTAAGGGAGTTCATTGCCACAAAACCTCCTCTTCAGGAAATCCTCAGGAAAACCCTCATTCCTGAAAAATCAAAAAAAGGAAAGGGGCTACAAAACCAAGAGCAGAGGAGACAAGTAGAAGGACAACAACAGAGAGTAGCAGCTCTACATCAGAACAGATTAAACCCTGGGACGAGAAACAAAGGAAATTGAAGAAAACCGGAAAACAAGACACAAAATGGTAGTGGTAGGCCCCCACATCTCAATAATCACTCTAAATGTAAATGGATTGAACTCCCCAATCAAAAGACACAGAGTGGCAGGATGGATCAAAGAACAAGATCCAACAATATGCTGCCTCCAGGAAACACACCTCAGCCCCAAAGACAAACACAGACTCAGAGTGAAGGGATGGAGAACAATACTCCAAGCTAATAATGAACAAAAGAAAGCAGGTGTCGCTATACTAATATCAGACAAGGTAGACTTCAAAGCAAAACAGATAAAGAAAGACAAAGAGGGACAGTATATAATGATAAAAGGGACTCTCCACCAAGAAGACATAACACTTATGAATATATACGCACCCAACACAGGAGCACCAAAATTTGTAAAGCAACTCTTAATAGAACTAAAAGAAGACATCAACAATACAATAATAGTAGGGGACCTCAACACACCATTAACACCAATGGACAGAACATCCAGACAGAAAATCAACAAGGAAATAATAGAATTAAATGAAAAATTAGACCAGATGGACTTAATAGATGTATATAGAACACTTCATCCAAAAACAGCAGGTTACACATTCTTCTCAAGTGCACATGGAACATTCTCAAGGATTGACCATATTTTGGGAAACAAAGCAAACATCAATAAATACAAGAGAGTTGAAATAATATCAAGCATCTTTTCTGATCATAATGCTATGAAACTAGAAATCAACCACAAGAAAAAAGCAGAGAAAGGTGCAAAAATGTGGAGACTAAACAACACGCTTCTGAACAAACAATGGATCATTGAAGAAATTAAAGAAGAAATCAAATATTATCTGGAGACAAATGAAAATGAGAACACGACATACCAAATCATCTGGGATGCAGCAAAAGCAGTCCTAAGAGGGAAATTCATCGCAATACAGGCTCACCTCACTAAACAAGAAAAAGCTCACATAAGCAACCTCAAACGACACCTAACAGAACTAGAAAAAGAAGAACAAACAAAGCCCAGAGTCAGTAGAAGGAGGGAAATAATAAAAATAAGAGCCGAAATAAACAATATTGAAACAAAAAAGACAATAGAAAGGATCAATGAAACAAAGAGTTGGTTCTTCGAAAAAATTAACAAAATCGACAAACCTTTAGCCAGACTCACCAAGAAAAGAAGAGAGAAATCTCAGATAAATAAAATTAGGAATGAGAGAGGAGAAATCACAACAGATACCAATGAAATACAAGGGATCATAAGAGAATACTATGAAAAACTATATGCCAACAAATTGAACAACCTGGAAGAAATGGACAAATTCCTAGACTCCTACAACCTCCCCAAACTGAATCAGGAAGAAATGGAGAATCTGAATAGGCCAATCACAAGTAAGGAAATAGAAACGGTAATCAAAAACCTCCCCCAAAATAAGAGTCCAGGACCAGACGGCTTCTCTGGAGAATTCTACCAAACATTCAAAGAAGAATTAATTCCTATTCTTCTCAAACTATTCCAGAAAATTGAGGAAGTTGGAGTACTCCCTAACACATTCTATGAAGCCAACATCACTGTGATCCCCAAACCTGACAAGGACAACACAAAGAAGGAGAACTACAGGCCGATATCACTGATGAACATAGATGCAAAAATCCTCAACAAAATTCTGGCAAACCGAATACAGCAATACATCAAAAAGATTATACACCATGATCAAGTGGGATTTATACCAGGGACACAGGGATGGTTCAACATCCGCAAGTCAATCAACGTGATACACTACATCAACAAAATGAAAAACAAAAACCACACGATCATCTCAATAGATGCAGAGAAAGCATTTCACAAGATCCAACACCCATTTATGATAAAAACCCTTAATAAAATGGGTATAGAAGGAAAGTACCTCAACATAATAAACGCCATATATGACAGACCCACAGCCAACATCATACTCAATGGACAAAAACTGAAAGCCATCCCTCTGAGGACAGGAACAAGACAAGGGTGCCCACTTTCACCACTCCTATTCAACATAGTACTGGAGGTATTGGGCAGAGCAATTCGGCAGGAAAAAGAAATAAAAGGAATCCAAATAGGTAATGAAGAAGTAAAACTCTTGCTGTTTGCAGACGACATGATCTTATATATAGAAAACCCTAAAGAATCCATAGAAAAACTATTAGAAATAATCAACAACTACAGCAAAGTAGCAGGGTATAAAATCAACATACATAAATCAGTAGCATTTCTATACACTAACAATGAACTAACAGAAAAAGAACTCAAGAACTCAATCCCATTCACAATCGCAACGAAAAGAATAAAATACCTTGGGATAAACTTAACCAAGGAAGTGAAGGATCTATACAATGAAAACTACAAGACTTTCTTGAAAGAAATTGACGACGACATAAAGAGATGGAAAGACATTCCATGCACATGGATTGGAAGAATAAACATAGTTAAAATGTCCATACTACCTAAAGCAATCTACAGATTCAATGCTACCCCAATCAGAATCCCAAGAACATTCTTCACAGAAATTGAACAAAGAATCTTAAAATTCATATGGGGCAAGAAAAGACCGTGAATTGCTAAAGCAATCCTGAGCAAGAAAAACAAAGCCGGCGGAATCACAATCCCCGATTTCCAAACATACTACAAAGCTACAGTGGTCAAAACAGCATGGTACTGGTACAAAAACAGGTCCACAGATCAATGGAACAGAATTGAAAGCCCAGAGATAAAACCACACATCTATGGACAGCTAATCTTCGACAAAGGAGCAGAGGGCCTACAATGGAGAAAAGAAAGTCTCTTCAACAAATGGTGCTGGGAAAACTGGACAGCCACATGCAAAAGATTGAAAATTGACCATTCTTTTTCACCGCACACCAAAATAAACTCAAAATGGATCAAAGACCTAAAGATTAGGCCTGAAACAATAAGTCTTCTAGAAGAGAATATAGGCAGTACACTCTTTGATATCAGTTTCAAAAGAATCTTTTTGGACACTATAATCCTCAGTTGAGGGAAACAATAGAAAGAATAAACAAATGGGACTTCATCAGACTAAAGAGCTTCTTTAAGGCAAGGGAAAACAGGATTGAAAGAAAAAAACAGCTCACTAATTGGGAAAAAATATTTACAAGCCACTTATCCGACAAAGGGTTAATCTCCATAATATACAACAAACTCACACGGCTTAACAACAAAAAAACAAACAACCTGATCAAAAAATGGGCAGAGGACATGAACAGACATTTCTCAAAAGAAGATATGAATATGGCCAATAGACACATGAAAAGATGTTCATCATCACTAATCATCAGGGAAATGCAAATCAAAACTACACTAAGATATCACCTTACACCCGTTAGATTGGCAAAAACATCCAAAACCAAGAGCGACGGTTGTGGAGAAAAAGGAACCCTCATACACTGTTGGTGGGAATGCAAACTGGTACAGCCACTATGGAAAACAGTATGGAGATTTCTCTAAAAGTTAAAAACAGACATACCCTATGACCCAGCCATCCCATTACTGGGTATCTATCCTAAGAACCTGAAATCAGAAATCCCAAGAGTCCCTTGCACCCCTATGTTCATCGCAGCATTATTTACAATAGCCAAGATGTGGAACCAACCTACATGCCCAAAAACTGATGATTGGATAAAGAAGATATGGTATATATACACAATGGAATACTACTCAGCCATAAAAAAAGACAAAATTGGCCCATTCGCAGCAACGTGGATGGACCTCGAGGGTATTATGTTAAGCGAAATAAGCCAGTCAGAGAAAGACGAACTCTATATGACTCCACTCATAGGTGGAAGTTAATATATTGACAAGGAGATCTGATCTGGGGTTACCAGGGAAAAGGGGGGTGGGGGGAGGGCACAAAGGGGGAAGTGGTGTACCCACAACATGGCTAACAATAATGTACAACTGAAATTTCACAAGGTTGTAATCTATCATAACATTAATAATAATAAAAAAAAGTAAATACTTCAAGCTATTTGTTTCTCATTCCTTCTCATCTCCTGTTGATGCCGTCTGTTAACCACCATCAACTAGAAGGCAGGGGTCAAGAGATCCCAGATGAGACAGTAGGATGTTATCAGCCTCTTGGGGCACAGAGAAAGATAGAAAAGGGTAGAGATGATATTTAGAAGACCAAACAGAGAATATTCAACACACATGCTAAAACACAGCACCTTGCTCTAATGAAACAAGTGAACAATCAAAAAACCCTGGATCAACTTTTCCTGATTCAAATTTACAGGCAGTAATAATCCCTCAACCTAAAATATCAAGATTGTGTACTCTATATTTTCCAGTGTTTTGGAGTTGGTATGTAAAATTAACTGCTGTGGATATTTGCTTAACTACTTTGACTTTATTTTATATCCCATCATAGGTTTTCTTAAGTAGTTGCAACAGTAAGTCTTTGTCAGAAAAAGATTGTCCATGAAACAGGATAATTAACGAAAGTTAAATAAATAGACTACTTCCAAATTTATGTATAAGGAAAGGGAAAATCAATAAAGGATAGCATAGTACCTGGTCTTAACAAGAACAGGGAGTGGAGGGAAGTGGAGGGAGTGGTCACATAATCTGGAGACGGTAGCTGTTTGGAAAGGGCCATCTGCCAGGAGATTCACCTCCAGTAGAGGGACTCAGAAACCCATGTTGGCAGCTAGGGAAAAGTCCTGGGTAACAAGTGCCCTGGCTTTACTCTCTCATTTTCTAATCTTCCATTGGTTCTTCCACTGACTGAATCTAGTAAGAGTCAGAGAGCAGAAAGCTCAATGTTGCCTTGCATTAAGGTCTGTGGCCCAGGTCACTGGAAAGATGAAGAAAGGTACAGAGGAACTCAGGAAGGACGAGCAGAAAATATCCAGCAGCCAGGATAATATGTATTAGGAATTCTAACTTCTATTTCAGAATCCCTATTAATAAAGAGATGTTGAAATTTGGTGATTTTCTTTAGAAATGTCACAATTTTTCAGAGAAGGAAATCTGCTGGGGAGACTAATAATACTCTCACATTAGACCATGACAAGACCATGTGGTCTCAAAAATAGACAGGAGAGAAATCCGATAGGGAGTGATGTGGAAACCTTGGAAGTTGGAGACAAAGAATAAATCTAAAATTAAAGAAGCCATCCAAATTCATTTTAATAAATACCCATTATTATGACAGGTAATTTCAAGTCATGTCTCTTGTAAAAATTTGATGGACACTCAAAGTTATCAGAGTTAGTTTCAACTGTATTCAAGAATAAAACTTTAGACCTTGACAAAGTTAAATTACCTCTAACTCCTGGCCTAAGAAAATTTATTTTTAAAACTGAAAATCTTGTGCAATTTTGTACTTTAAATTTTGAGTTCTTTATTTGTTAAGTATTTTTTAAAAGTATACTAATTTAATGCTTTTCTTTGAAGTATGTTTTCTTTATCAATGGGGAAATTAATATCCATCTTAGTTTAGAAACAATGTAAGTGTACACTTTAAACTTAGTTATTACTAAAATGTAAAGAGAACAAAGCAGAAAGGCATGTTATGATTAATATGAAGTGAAGATAAATATCTGGAAAACAAGAGTTTTTTCACGCTGGCTTTTCACCAAGGCTCTAGCCTCAAAAATATTAGCAGTACTCAGAAACTATAATTAAATGTCTGAAATTAGAATGACAAAAAGGATAGTTTATTGTATTAAATTATATTGTCTCTATTCTTCTGTTGAATTAACATCTGGATTTATACATTCATTATGTATTTTATGCAGAATTTCATGGCAGATATATATATATATATATGGATACATATATAAGAAACAGGGAGTAATTACTTATTTCATTAGCACATTCAAAAATTCAAAATTATTTGGAACCCTAGGAAAAATAAAAACCAATGATAAGAGAATAAGATTTTTGTTTTAAAATTGTTTTGAGTAAACATATCTATCTTAATTATGTTTGTATAAACAAAAAATAGATTATAAAGTCTTAAAACATATTTTCTCTACAGGTAACATTATTAAATTAAAAAAATAATAACAGTTAATCTGGAAAACCTTTCATGATTGAAACATGTTGATATGACGTTTCAATATCCCACTAATACCAGGACTAAATATTTCTATTTTTAAATATCAGAGGTTTTTAATATTAAAATATAGATGGTTGAAAATATTTACCTGGCCCTAGCCTGACTGATCTGATCTGCAAAGAAACTGGTGCCTAGTAATGACAGAGCAAAATATAATTAAAATACAAACCAAATAATGTAATATATTTGTAATTTTTTCAAAATGGCAAAATGTATAAATTCGACTATCTTTTTAAAATGCTTTAAACTTGCTTTCTAATGTTCTATTAGAGACAGTGGGAGGATTCATTAAGTTGAATATTCTCATTCCATCAAGTGTGTTTATTTTAGGAAAAATAAAGCCTTTAGTAAAAACTTTTTAGATAAAAAAACTTTTAAAATACAGTTTTTTATTAAAAAACACTACAGAGTGAAATAATAAAGAATAATAGACAATTAGATATAATGTGCAAAAGTAGGTAAATTGAAATTTCATGTCTTTGAAAGCACACCATGTCAGTTGTCTTCCTCAGTACCACCCTGATATGTCTTCTCAGACTTAGTTGCTTAAATACAGTCTGTTCCCTTCTCGTATATAAAAATGACCACACACAAATATTCAAGAATATTCACATTAAGTTTCATATATTATTAATATATAAATAATTATGTGATTACCGATTTATTATTTAATAAATACAAGTACGTGAGTAAATAAGTACAACTAAGCAAATAAAATTGAGCAACATTTATAGCATTTAGTTTAATATACTACCAATCTATTTTGTTTAATATGCTACTTTTTAAACCAAACATAAACTCTGGTAATTTTATTTCACATTCCTTTTTGAATAATGTTTAAATTACCTCGACTTTTATGACTTTGTAAAGGGAAAGAATATTTTAGACAAATTCCCAATCATAGCAAATTTGCAAAGGTGGCTTAACTCATTTCTGCATCTGTTCCACCTGGGAGGCAGCATAATTTGGGAGACTGTGAAGTTTGGATCAGATTGCTTATAAATGCCAGTGCTGACAAATGTGATGGTGGACAGTCATCAGACTCTGAATCTCAGAGTTCCTTTCTTTAAAATTGGAACAACTAACAGCAATCACATTAATATTTCTGCAATGAAACATGAACTGCCACACCAAGCGGCTTAAATTAAAATTCTAAACAGGCTTCAATAAATTGGGGCAGGTCTTGCCCACAAGTAAGTTCAACTTGGGTGTCTTTTTGCTGACAAAAGAGTTCTGAAAAGGATTTTGGTTTTCACGATTGTTGGGATTTTGGAATTGTTAATAAAGGATTATGGACTCGAATTACTATATGGGTGAGGAAACTATTGCAGAGAGGTTAACTAAATTGCCCCCTCAAAAAACACACCAAAATAGTGAAGCCAGGATTAAAACAAGACAGTAGTCTTCAGAGGTCAAGGGCTTAACCACTTCGCATGCTGTCTTCATAAGATTATTGTGAGGAGGAAGTGAAATAATCCATGCGAATTTCTTATCGTCACTGCTATATGGAAAGTCTTGGATAAGTGCACCCTCCTCTCGCCTTCTCAGTTTCTTTCCTTCTTCCTCACAGCCGCCCCAACCACCACCATCTGTGTTCAATAAATTAATTTTCCAAGAACATGATCTATACTCTATCTCTTTGTTGTGGTCACAGTTAAACATTTTTACATTCTGCAGACCACATTATACATGTGCTTTCTGTGACTTTGGAATCACCAAATTCCACTTACTGGCATTTTCCATCTGACCACTGTGCTAGGGTTCCTTGAAATTCTAAGTATAAATGTAATCAATAATTCCAATTTGGAAAACAATGCTGGAACACTGAAGACTAAGAATACAAGAAAATAAATGGAGTGACACATTTTAGCTCTCTTGTTAAGGAGGGGAAAAAAATAAGGAACAGAATTTTCCATTGGTGAAATTCAAATTTAAAAAAATTATTTGGGATCCCCCCTAGTATCTTCTCTAAAATGTACATATTAACTACATACACTCTTGCACGTCTTGCTATCTCACACCCTAGACAATATTTATAATAACTCATATAATAATTGCCTTCTTTTAACTTAATATTTTATTTTATTTATTTCTTCTGACATTGGAAGATGATTAAGTTTATTAAAAGGGGAGCTAAGGGGCCGGCCCAGTGACACAGTGGTTAAGTGCTCACATTCCACTTTGGTGGCCCAGGGTTCTGATCCAGGCTGCGGACATGGCACCGCTTGGCAAGCCATGCTGTGGTAGGCATCCCACACATAAAGTAGAGGAAGATGGGCACGGATGTTAGCTCAGGGCCAGTCTTCCTCAGCAAAAAGAGGAAGATTGGTGGCAGATGTTAGCTCAGGGATAATCTTCCTTAAAAAATAAATAAATAAAAGGGAAGCTGAGATCATAACATTATCCTTACACTGTTTGGAGCACTAATAATTTTCACCCATGTGCTCGGGGCTGTCTCTGCCTCTTCTTGAAGTTGCACAGAGGCGCATTCCCACTCTTGGGACTGCAGCATCACTGTGGGCACTCCCTGCCAGGGAAATGTTCCTCTGCACACACAGGGCTGCCAGGGAAGGTCAAGGAGTGCTAACCTATCTCCACTACTTCCCAGAGGCCCAGTCCATCACCTTCAGATGTATAACTGCATGGGTCTCTCAGGCATCCTGTTGTGCTCTCTGGGTAGCCTCCATTGGTCAATGAACCTCTGTTTAGATGTAGTTCAAAGCCAGAAGGATATAAGGAACAGCTTACTCCGCCATATTGCTGACATCTTTGATTTCTAATAATATTAGCATTACCACTTGTTTTCTCTTTTAATAAATACAGAATATTTTTTCTGGGTATTATCAATTTGATATAAAGTTAAGTTTATTCCAATTTGTTTGCAATTTTAGGACTTTCCTTTTGTTCTATTTAAATCTTATTTCAAATATGTAAACATTTACAGGAATAAAAACCAAGACTATATAAAAATGCTATAATCAGAGGAGTATCACTCCTTTTCCCATTCCTTCCACAATTTTCTCCTCTTTCTCCTTATATATAACCAACGTTTACAGTTTGTGCTTATCTTTTTGTTTGTCTTTTGCCAGTAACAAGCAAATATGTGTTTTTAGGTGTACATATTAACTACATACACTCTTACATGTCTTGCTACCTCTCACCCTACAAAATATTTACAATAACTCACATAATAATTGCCTTATTTTAACTTAATATTTTATTTATTTCTTCTGACTTTGGAAAATGATTGTTTATCAAAAGAGGAGCTGAGATTATAATGTAATCCTTATACTGTTTGGAGAGCTAATAATCAATGTCTATTCTTTCCAGAGTTAATATCTCATCAAAGCAAAAGCACATTTTGTAAAATGTGTTCCAAGCCTCCTCTCAACCAATTGAATACCCTATGTAATCAGTTACTCAAGAAAAAGATTATTCAGATCAGACCAGTAGACCAGAATTATGGAAAGAAAAAGAAAAGATAACTTAGCCCAAAGGGAAGAAGAACCATATAAGTAAAGATCTGTACTTAGTGTATTTCTCATTTATCTTTCCTCATTTATCTTATCTCTGGAAAGATAAATGAGAAAATTGGTGGAACTTTCTGGAAAATTTCTGGCATATGTAGCAATCCAAATAACAATATAAAGTTATAGCTAATATCTGTATAGCACACATAGTTCTAGTCACAGTTCTAAGCCCTTTAAATATATATAATATATAAATAATTACTAAGTATATATTTTGATGCTTAGAATTTTGTCTAGAACTATTAATATTTATTTATATGGAAATAATTATTGCATAAATATATATATGTTTAAAAGCCTTAGAACTGTGACAGGAGCTATAATTGTTATATAAATATTAACTATTATTGTTATTATAGGCTTAAAAGCTATTGACTTTTCATAACAAAACTAAGATATTGGTATAATACCATCATTTTCACTTAACTGAAAAACTAAAGCCCAAGGTCAAAAGAAGCAGCAAGTGTTGTAGCTGAAATCAAACCAAAGGAGTCTATATCCCAAATCCTCACTCTGATAGGCTTCACTGAATTTCCAAATATCTCCATGCCAATAAAATCATGCTATAATTCACACATGTCAATATGTAGATTAATTTCAGTATAAAGTATCTTCTTTGGAAAAGGTGGTACTACCATTTGTCTGAATGCTATTATTGTTATAGTAAGAGTGTAACCAAAAGCACTAGTTAATATCTGTGCTTCTTAATTAGAAAACCATCTTTCATGACACGTACGTTCCTGACGGCCAGTCAATTGCAGAATCCTTGTTTAATAAACAGAGCACAGTATGTTTTAATACATTGATGCAGTCTACGCAATTTATTTATGAGAAGTTTGTGCATTATTAGTTGCCACCAAGCTATAAAACATCACTTCCTGTTAACACTCTCCGAATCAGCAATCAAAACTATGTTTCCTGTGTCTCAAAACATGAGTCATTTGGAGTGATTTTGAAAAACCTACATGCTAATGGTATCAACACATTGCTATTAATATAGCATTAGTGTGCCTAACAGGAGCACCCATTCTCCAATAATAATATTGAGTTTAAATGATTCTCTGAGTAATTTAGTCCCTAGGAATTATTCTAGTGCCAGTTATTTCAGATTCAGTGACATCCTGATGAGGAAGACATTTTGAACAAGGAACGATTGTTTAGTTTCTCTGCTATGCAGTCAAAAATAAAATATTTAAATTTTAATTGAGTCCAAGTACGTATAGAGATCACTCAAGAGACTATAATCTTCTCTTCAAACCCAGAAGAGTTGGAAATAGAATTCTCTCTCCTTGCCTGAGATTTCACTGGTGGCGAGATTGCATTTGAGTAATGAGAGGGCAGCACTGGTGTCCACGTGGCTATGGGGAGAAATAAGCACTTCAAGTTGAATGGTTAGCTATATTAATGAAGAATTTACTACAATAGGTTATCATGAATAAAATACCAGTTAAACTTGGGTTCAAGATATCATAGAAAAAAGATTCTCTAATACAGCAAAAACTAAATGTAAATCATTTAATCTAGGATATAATTACCAGGAAGTGAAAATTAGAGTAGCTATGGTCTGCAAGTATTAGATTTTCAGATAAATGATAATTATGATATTTAAATGTACGATGGATATTAGAAGACATCATTATAACAGTGTATAGCAAAGAAAAGCTGGCTTGGAGTTGAAACAAACAAACAAAATGTATATATATATATATGTATCACACCAGTCTGTTTTACATGGAGCTTAAAGTCAGGACTCATTTGCATCTTCTTACCTCACAGTCCTAAGCATGCCTTTATTCCGCTAGATACTAATTTATAGATGAGCAAAATTAGGCTTAGGGATATTTAGTAACTTAATTTCCCCAGTAGTATAGCATGGAACTGGTTCTCTTGAGAAGCGTTTGCCTCAGTAACCCTGATTGCAAGTTTGTGTGCTTGATATCAAGTTTTATTTTTTGCTTAAAGCTCAGATTTTCTAACCTGTTTCTCTCCCAAACACATAATTCTTTTGCTAGTCTGTAACCCTTTCCTAAGTCATGACTTTCTTTGAATCGTTTTTCTTTTATTTTCTTTTTTAAAGAATGATTGTAACTTTGCCTACTCTTTCGCTCTTAATTGACTCTTTGTATGTATCAGATATTCCCAGTACGGTGTCATGTTGCTTTCCAATTGACCATTAAATTGGTGAATGCAGTCTCTAAAATTGCCATCTTTATTTTGACTCTTAAGATCAATTCATGACCTTTCTCCCTGTTGCCCATCCCAGGAAGCTGACCTAAATGGCCTACATCAATGGTCTCTCTCAACTTCTGCTTCTGGGAAAGTATTGCCAAATGGAGCCCAACATTAGAAGGAAAGAGGAGAGTGAAATGAAGGTGGCTTCCTCAACCCAGTTACTGGGGCTGATTATGTTCCAGTCATAGCTCCTCTTAAGGAGATCTTACTATGGACATTTTGCTTTTTGGTTCCAATAACTACTCTCTGCCCTACTCTATTATCTCTTTGGGCTTAGGTGCCCTGATCTTTTTATCTCACCAAGGAGGCTGCATTGTCTTTTATTGTTTCCTACACTTACTTCCAATTGTGTAAATGGTCCTTTTTTACAAAACATCTTTAAATTATCCTAAAATATGTGTGCTGCCTCTTTCCTGGTGGTACAATGACTCATGTACATAGTCAATTAGCCAAAATAATTATAAATAGTGGTATGATTCTCAACTTAAGTTGTCAATAAGTCATTAAAGCATATACTACTCCGAATGAACCAATGGATAATTATTTCTTGCTTGGGAGGTAATTTATTAGTTGTAGAAAGATATTGATCAGGGAAATTGGCACAGTGGTGCATTGAATCAATTTGAAAAAATAAATAGAAAATATTTAGCTGCCCTCGTAAAATGTGTTAATAATAAGACACTCACATCCCTTTAGCTTTTCTTGGCTATTGTTCTGGCTTTTCTCAGAATTGGTTCCTAAGCTGTGATCCCAAGAACGTGCAGCACATAAAAGCAAGACAAGATTCATCAGAAATCTGTTATGTGCATAATTTCTTGAAAATTCAAAGGATAAATGAAGGATCTCTACTTGCACAATGAAACCTCTATTCTTTTGAAACCATTTTGCAGGGATTCCTTAAAACTATTTTTAACTAACATCTGATATTTTACTCATAACTATAAACATAAAATAATATCAAACTAATGCTTGCCAAAAAAGTAAATCAATAAGTATAAGTGTGATTTCTTGTTTCATTTGTGTTAATTGGATTTATAAGAGCTAAATGTAAATGGGCTACTTTGGGACACTAAATATAACTGATTCACTCATGTTCTACCTGAAGCACAGTTGTGAGCCGCTCTGACTGACATGTTGATTTCCTCCCAGTAAGGGTGATATAATTAATGTGACCTTTTGATAAGGTGGGAGATACAGGGTGAGACAAGTGCTCTCCGGAGAGCTATTAGCAGCTTCTGAGCAATTTGCTAATAGTAGAGCTACCTGTATTAAAATCATACAGTTAAGAAGATAATTGACAACCATAATAATAAGTATGTACAGGGAAGAGAAAGAGTATAAAGTGAAATAAAACTGTTAATTACTTAAGAACTGATGAACTTTCTCTGCTCAGTAAACTGTGATGTGGGAGCACTGGCTTCGAAAATACAATGAATAACTTTAATAAGCCTGTAAGCAATCATAGGTCTCCCCTCCATGGAAAATTAGGTGGCTTTATGTCTACTGTTGGATAGCATTTTTACTGAAGGTTGTTTTTATTTGTTTGTTTATTTCTTTCAGCACCCAACCCCTGATATAGACACGTCTACATGTAGTGGAGACATGAGCTCTCCTTACATTCTAAGTTTAACAAGACTCCTGTATATTCAGGATTTTAAAATCTGCCACATGAGAGGCTGGCCCCATGGCCTAGTGGTTAAGTTCAGCATGCTCCACTTTGGCCATCTGAGTTCAGATCCCAGGTGCAGATGTACACCACTCGTCGGTGGCCATGCTGTGGCAGTAACCCACATACAAAATAGAGAAAGATTGGCACAGATGTTAGCTCAGGGACCATCTTCCCCAGCAAAAAAAAAAAAACCCAAAAATAACAAAAAACCCCTGCCACATGATATACCTAAAAGTTAATTTATCATGACTAACAAAAACTCAGGAAACCACAGGTGTATTGGAAGAGTATATTTTTTTCCTAAAGTAAAAATGATGTGACATAAAAATGGTTTACTAATGCTTTTTCTAGCTATCAGAATTCACCAGTATGCCCACTGGATGCTCAGGAGTTCCCTGTTCATCCAGACTCCTGTGTTTGGTGCTTGTTTTCAATTATTTATCGTTAAATAACAAGGTCAATTTATGCTTATAAATTTTAAGATTGCAAGGAGAAGAGGATGTTTTAGAAAAATGAGAAACTAGAGAAGAGAAGAAGGTACCAGAGTGAAACATTGTTACCGTGATGTTTATTGTTTTTCAAGTGTGTTTCTAGTCAAAGTTTATATTTTGAGAGTTCAGGAGAACAAAATATCCACATTTTCATTTGTCAAGAATATCAACAGTACTAAAGTTGCCTGTATTACCTGAGCATGTGACTGAATATTCATTCTGAATGATTGTCTTTAGTAACCCAAGGTATTTCTGATGCTTAAGCATATGCACTGTGAATATTTGGCTGAGCTTTTGCTAAGAAGAGGATTTGTTTGAATAGGTGTAGATATGTTCTTACGGGGTTTGCCATGTAACAGAGTAACTTTACCAGAACTATTGATTCCTTTGATGTTGTATAAGTAACAAAGCCACTTGATAAAGTTCACCTGATACCCTGGACAGAAACGAATGGTTATTGCATCTAAATGATCATTTTATATGACTTACAAAGGTAACAAATATATAATTATATATTTCACAAGTGAAGAAAAAAATAACACACCCTTACTAGGGTTCCTGATCGCAGAATTTAGCAAGTTGAATGAATGGGTTTAAATTTGACAGTAACTCTAGGGATGGGCTGTAGAATAAACTGAATTAGGAAAGTTTCCGGAATTCATGATTTCATAGAGTCATGGGCTGCTCCAAGATCCCCAGGAGCACCAGGTTATTTGAAAGTGATACATAATTGGAACGTAGGAATAGTATTGCTTACTGTACATTTTCTCCCTGAATGTTAAATTATAAATTAGAGGAACTTCCAGAACCACCTTAAAATCTCCAAATATCCTATAACTTTTCTTGGCTTAGATATACCATAGAATTCAGAATATATATAATAAAGTTAGCATTGTTGTCACACTTTATATTATATTCTCTTTCTTTTAAGCAAAATTTTCTTATTCAGAAAGTTCAAAATGACATTCCGGGCAGGATCCATGTGATATACCACTTTAATACAACATAACATCATAAAATTATTTAAAGGGGAGAAATTGATATGACAAGAAAAAAAATAGTGTTCCTTCTTCATAGTTTTTCTTATTTTTTATGGAGTGAGAAAAGGTAGAATGCTATAAATATAATAATGAAAAATGAAATATAATTAAATAATGTTACTCTGTAAATTAGTTTAGGGTATATAAAAACTGCTCTTCTAGACAAACAGCTTTCTTGCACCATTTACAAGTTATTTCAGAAATATCTTGCAATGTAGATGAACTTATTTTAGAGTTTTCTATAATTATCATTACTGTTTAGGATAGAATTTCAAGGTGTCTCAGTTCTTCTAATTTGTCCTATTCTTTTTATTCACTCCTAGCTCATCAAAAATAAATCTTATTGCTACTGTATTGTACAAAACTCAGGCCACCTAATACTGTTTCTAAGGATGCCTTGGTCAGAAATGCATGATTGTTATATGTGAAACATTATATTCCCTCTAAGTATGCATACATTTATATTATCAAGAAGAACATTAAAGGAGGAAGGTAAAAAATAATTTGCCTTTATGTGAAATTCGCTTTTAAGAATTGGTACTCAATTTTAGGTAATTGTAGGAAACTGAGGTAATTGTAGGATATATGATATAAAGTTTGTGTGGCAAGGGGCAATTAAAATCTAATATTATTGGGGTTCTGTATTATGCAATAAATTCCTCACTACTATATGCATAAAACAAATTGTAGTTTCTCAAGTACATCATATTCTATATGGAATTAATATCTTGATGAATTAGAGCATTTTAATATTTCATTAGGTTGCTGATTCATCCAAAACTGAAATTACTTTTAACAGATAAATAACTTAATTACAACTTTCTATAATAAACAAGAAGAAATACATGCTAAAAGGTCAACATGATCTGACACCTACAGATGCTGGTGCAAAAAAAAAAATCTTGTATTTCTAAAGCTGGATTGGGCACAAAATAGTATATTCCTTGAACATGGAAATTTCTATAAACACTTCACTTGGACAGCTTAAAAGAGAGTTAAAAACTATTTAAAAGCAGCACCTGCTGAATAGCCAGGACATATATCATATGTGCAGAGAATGAAGAAAGCCAACAATATAAAAATACCTATTAACATAGCATCTGCTACATGTCAGTGTTTCAAGTACTAAGGATGCATGATAATTAAGACTGATTTTCTAATAAATAGGAGGTGAACAGTTTGTGGGGATAGATATATTTAAACAAAGACATACAGTGCATTAAGGATGATAATAGATGGAGTGAGTAAAGTATAATTTCATTGATTTTGGAGATTAGGGACCTGAAGAAATTCAACAAGTATTTCATTTTATTTTTTTAAGTGAGAGCACTAGAATCTGAATTTAGGATTTCTACCCCATCAAATTGAATTTCTGGTTTGGTGAAAGGGAAAAAAATGCCCTGATATAATAAGTCCAGTATGGAACAATGATATTGAGAGGCCAATACAGAATGGAGTTCAAGAGCAATGAAACTAAGGGCTGTTAGTTTTAAAAGGATTAAGATGAATATTGAAGTCATTGAGGAATGATTTTAAGAAATTACATAAAATGAGCATATTTGATCTGTGGTTGATCTATAATTTGTAAGAGCCACAATATAAAGAAGGCTGAAAGTTACAGGGACTTTAAATGATTAGACAAAGAGAAGTGAGTTGTGTTTATAGGAAAATAGAGGTCTGCTATTTAAGATTGTAGGGGAGGAAGACATTTCCTCTACCTGCTCTGGATTCTTCTGACCAGAGGATGAATTAAATTCACATGAGACAGAATAGCAGGAGAAAATTAAACAAAGCTTTATAACATGTATACATGGGAGAGGCTCAGGCAACCTGAGCAACTCGCCAAAATGGCTGAAGCCACCACCTTAAATATCATCTACAGCTAAAGACAAAGGAGGATGTTGGGGGTGGGGGGGTCAGTTACAGGAGGTTACCAGACAAGTACAGTAAACAAGGGTCAGGTTATTATGCAGATTTAAGTCCTTGCCTTCTGCACTGATAAGAGTTTCTAGAGAAAAGGTTATCCCTCCTTTTTGGTACAGAGAGGGAGACACCATTGCAGATGGAGATTTCCTTTACAATATAAATGTTTCTTAACAAAGAATAAATAAACTCTGCTTTTCAGAGTTTCTTTCCTGTCTGTAGTTTTTTTAAAAGTAACCAGCCCAAAATATTCCTCATGACAAAGACACATATCTTGGGGTGGCCAATTCCAGTCCCCCACAAGACAAAGATGGATAACCTATGCTGCCCCATGTGCCAATGATGAGTTCTCTTCTGATGCCACAACTTCCCCCACAGATGTGTTAACATTTAAAGAGAAAAAGCTTTCACATGACAGAAATCAGGTCCCTTGGTGTATTATGGGGTATTTGAGGTCTCAATAATGAGAACAGACAATAAAAATATAAATGAGAAATAAGCCTGGAGTAAAGAGGAATTTTTAGGCTTTGGAATACATCTTCTCTGTGTTACAGTAGAAGGATTTACTGGAGAGTAGAGAAAGATCAGTAAAGAAGCAATGGAATGAATTTTTCCAATTTCCAATAATGGTATGTGAGATAATAAGGCTAACTTTCACACTGTAAACAAATACAACTAAAATAGTTCAATAAAATATTTTAAACATTTTAAAGACCTTGATGAACTAAATAGATAGAGAGGAGTTATCATACTACAGTTAATTTACATAGAGTATAGAAGCCATTTTGGTCACAAAGGAGTGCTAACTTTGTGAGCTACCAAAAAAAAGTGAAAAATAAAGTTGAATACCTCCATAGGATAAATAGTCTAATAGAAAACATTGTCTATAATGAGCTAAAAAGGGCTAAATTCTAAATAATCCAGCCTCCACAATTACTTGCCATTTGTACTGTTATTATTGAGGCAAAGATAAAAGTATTGAAGTTACTCTAAGTTGTTCCTTTCCTTGTTTTATTTTCAGCCACTTGACAAGAAATTTTTTATGCACTTTGGTCCCTTTATCCTCAGTGCTTTTTCCAAGTACTTTAACCATCACTGCGTCAAAGATGACCAGGTACACAAGATGGAAATGGCATCATAAACAGAACCAGCAGGTACAGAAGACAACAGAATCAAACTCACAAAAACTGCAAATGCTGTAATTACCCAAGAAACAATATAAAACAAATTTTCTCAAGAGCGTGTTTACCGAATTAGTTTGCTAGGGCTGCCATAACAAAATATCAGGGAGCGGGTGGCTTAAAGAACAGAAATTTATTTTCTCACAGTTCTGGGGATTAGGAGTCTAAATTTAAGATGCTGGTAGGGTTGGTTGCCTCTGAGGTCTTTCTCCTTGGCTTGCAGAGGGCTGCCTTCTTGCTGTACCTCACAAGGACTTTTCTCTGTGTTTGTACACCTCTGGCGTCAGAATGTATGTCCTAATATCCCTTTTTTTATAAAGACTCCAGTCAGATTGAATTAGGGTGCACCCCAACAGCCTCATTTTGACTGAATTACCTCTTTAATGGCTCTGTCTCTAAATACAGTCACATTCTGAGGTACTGCCTTTTAGGGTTTCAACTTACGAAGTTTTGGGGGGCAAAATCCATCTTATATCATTTACTAAGTATTCATGAAAGAAAATTACTCCAGAATCTCTAATAGCTAAACTTTCTTCCCCCAACCTAGCTTGAATCATCTCTACCACTAAGGACAGTTAAAGGAATAGAATACAAGTTTAAAATATTAATTAAAATATTCTTACAATGTCAACAAAACAATGAGGAAATATCAGGCCAGCATCAAGTAAAGACAAGAACTCTCTTGCTTAAAAAGCCACTTCTGACCCTGAGGATATTTGCATACCTGGAAGTAACAATTATGACCCTGAGTTGTTCTTTTGGAAACTTCTCTGAACATCAAGATGATAATCTTGAAAACAAGGCATAAGGCCTGACAAAAACTGGGAATCTGATAAACCCAGAGAAGAATGCGTAAATTGGAAGAAAGGCAAACCTCCTGTCAACTAATAGCTTTTTTTGTTTTCCATTTTATTGATTGTTCAATAAAATTAAAACTTTTCAACATTTTAAGAAGCTCACCTACCAGTAGCATTTCAAGGAACCTGGCTGAAACAAACGCCATCCCCTCAAAAGAAAGTCTTATAGCAGGATGTTTATCTTAGTCCAAAAATAATTTTCTCAGAAACATTTTAAAGTAAAATGTCCTGAACATAGAAAAACAGTGAACACACACATACAAACACTATAAATGACTAAACAGAAATAAAAGACTGTAGAATTAGATCCAAAGACTCATAACTCTAAAAAATATTCTGTATGAGATAAATCCAATGGTAATTACTATATTCAAAATGTAAAATGATTGTTAAAATATTTCTCAGAGAACTAAAATTTCCAAATTCAGTTTTAGCAGATTAAACACACACACAGAAACAGGAGTAATTCCAGAATGAAATTTATAACACAAAACTTTGAATTTTAGTGATAAATATTAAAAGCAAGTTAGATATGAAAAGAGAATGGTTAAACTAAAATATAGTTCAGATGCAATTCTGAAAAAAAAAAGCATGAGACACAAAAGAGAAAATAAAGAAGATAGTGTAAGAGAAATAGAAATGATAGTAACACATCTAAAATAAATTCAACTGGAGACATAGAGAATGAAGAAGAAATGTTAATAGTAGAGATAACAATGGAGAATTTTAAAAAAATATTCTATGACATCAATATAAACATTCAAAAAGACAATGTAGATGATGATGCAGGCTCAGTGAGTCAAGGAGTTGAAAGAAAGATTTCTTGGACTCTTAAGGTCTGGCAGTAGTGCTCTTTTATTCAGACAATAGGATGGAGTAGCATGGGGACAGGACCCATGGGCAGTGAAGAGCTGCAACATGTTGAGGGTTAGAGCTAAATTTATAAGGCATAGGTATGTGAGTTGTTTCTTTATAAACAAAAGAAAGATCATGAAAAAAATTGTTAAAATGGTATCAGTGCAGCTGGGGTCTGGTTATTGGGTGGTCCTATAACTTTAGATAAGAAGCAGACCGGATTAAGTCAGGACATCCTATGCTTCCAGGAGGATGATATAGATCAGTATGCAAGGCAGGACGCCTTGGGCTTCTCTCCCTGGGGCAGCCTTGATCCTCATCAGGTGAGACTTCAAGACTGGAAATGTGAGGATGTCTGAATATCTGTTGTTTCACAGAAGCAATGAAAACACTGGTAAAACTGTTAAAACCAACTTTTTAAGAACTCTGGAGATTAACAAAAGGCTTCCAAAAATCTGAATAGCCATAATACAAAAACAGCAGCAACAACAAAACTATTGAATGTCTGTAAGAGCAGCAGGCTAGGGGCCTGCCTGGTGGCACAAGAGTTAAGTTCACATGTTCCGCTTCAGCAGCCTGGGGTTCGCCGATTCGGATCCCGGGTGTGGACATGGCACCGCTTGGCAAGCCATGCTGTGGTAGGTGTCCCCCGAATAAAGTAGAGGAAGATGGGCATGGATGTTAGCTCAGGGTCAGTCTTCCTCAGCAAATAGAGGAGGATTGGCAGTAGTTAGCTCAGGGCTAATCTTCCTCAAAAAAAAGAGCAGCAGGCTATGTTGTGTTATAATTCGATCTACTCCCAATCCCTGCTCCTCATTTGCACAATAGCATTATAAAACCAGCAGCCTCTTGACCATGGTAATGGTGAAATCTAGCAGCCTTGCAGACAACAGAGGGGAAGAACAGGTTTCCAGCTACTCAAAAATCCCATTAACACAGCACTGATACCAATTGTTCCATCTCACAGCTCCCTGGGGGAAAAAAAACAAAAAACAATTCACGGGGTGTTGTCATGATTTGACTTGACTCAGTTCACTAAGCAGGAAAAGTCTTATTTCTCCAGGGTGTTTGACAAAAAATGATTAGCAATTGTTAACATCTCCTCTGCATGAGGCTAGGCTACCAGTTGAGGCAATCAAGTGATTTGCTAAAACAGAAAAGGAGGATTTGGAGATTTCCTTGTGGGCTTAGAAAAGTTCTGACATAGTTTGAGAGATTTAGAAGGCTATAATCATATATGGTAAGGTTTTTATGCCCAAGTAAACATCTGTAAGGCCTTAATCTCTCATCTCCAGCTGATTTTGAAGCTTTGAACAAACAAGAAGTGAAGGCTAAAGCAGAGTTACAAGCTGCCGGAGTGTTGTAGGACTTCACCAATATAAACATAAGGCTTTTGGCAAATGGAAAGAGAATCATTGCTCCAGGTGTTTAGGAAATTCTCTGTCCAGTCAGTAGCTGATCACAAAGCTAACTGAGCAGAGACTTCAGGGTCTGCAGACAAGAACAAAGAATGCAGACCTTAAAGTATCAGTCAAAGAGAGTCACCAAACTAATAAATGGCAGCAGCAGCAGCAACTGCAACAAGAGCAACGAAAACCAGAAACAATACTAAATCCAAGTAGAGGAAAGCTGATTTGTAGATTGCCTACATTATGTTATTTAAAATATCCAAATTATTGTGATATGTGCAATGAAACAGGGAAGTATAGCCCATTGATACAAAAGAAAGTCAATAGAAACTCTCCTTGAGGAGACCCAGATGTTGAACTTACCAGGCAAATATTTTAAATTAGCTATTACAGATATCTTCTAAAAACTATAGACAACAAGTCTAAGGCATTAAATACAATGATGTTCATCATTGCCAATGATGCTGGCAATGCTGGCTCATCAAATAAAGACTATTAGTAAAGAGATAGGATGTATAAGAAAAAAGACCCAAAAGAAATTCTGGAGTTGAAAAGTAAAGTAATTGAAATGAAAAATTCACTAGAGGGGCTCAACAACAGATATCTGGTGGAAGAAAGAACCAGCAAACTTGAATTTTGGTCAACTGAAATTATTCCATCAGGGGAACAAAAATAAAAAATAATAAAGAAAAGTAAATGGAGTCTCAGAGACCTATTGGACACCATCAAGTCTACCAATGTATGCTTGGACAGGACAGAGAGAAAGGAGCAGAACAGATATGTAAGAAATAATGATGAGAAACTTACAAAATTTGATGAAAAACATTAATCTACATATCCAAAAAGCTCAGTGATTTCCAAGCAATATAAAAAGATTCACACACGGCCACATAGTCAAACTGTTGAAAATCAAAGATGGAGATCTTGAAGGCAGCATGAGAAAAATGACTCATTGCATAGATGGGATTCTCAATAAGAGTAAGAGATTACTTTTCATAGGAAATCATGGAAGCCAGAAGCAGTAAGAAATCATATTCAAAATATGGAAGAAAAAGATGGACCACCAAGAATCCTATATCCAGTAATGCTATCCTTCAAAAATGAAGGAAAATTTAAGACAGTCTTAGACCAAGAGAAACAAAGAACATGCAAAAGAATGAAAGTAGGCCATTATCTTGCACCAGACACAAAAATTAACTCCAAAAGAATTAAAGATCTGAATGTAAGAACTGAAACCATAAAAATCCTAGAAGAAAATATAGGCAGTACATTCTTTGATGTTGGTCTTGTCATATCTTTTCAAATGTCATGTCTACTTGGTGAGGGAAACAAAAGAAAAAGTTAACAAATGGGACTACATCTGACTAAAAAGCTTCTATAAAGCAAAGGAAACCATCAACAAAATGGAAAGACAACCCACCAACTGGGAGAAAATATTTGCAAATCATTTATCAAAGAAGGGGTTGATATCCAACGTATATGAAGAACTGACACAACTCAAAAAAAGAGAAAACTCAATCAAAAAATGTGCAGCGGATATGAACAGACATTTTTCAGAGGCAGATATACAGATGGGCAACAGCCACATGAAAAGATGCTCAACATCACTAATCATTAGGGAAATGAAAATCAAAACTACAATGAGATATCACCTTACACCAGTCAGAAGGGCTGTAATTACCAAGACCAAAAACAACAAATGTTGGAGAGGTTGTGAAGTGAAGGGAACCCTCATCCACTGCTGGGGGGCATGCAAACTGACACAGCCACTATGGAAAACAGTATGGAGATTCCTCAAAAATCTAAAAATAGAAATACCATATGACCCAGCTATCCCACTACTGGGTATCTACCCAATCAACTTGAAATCAACAATCCAAAGTAACATATGCACCCGTATGGTCATTGCAGCACTATTCACAATAGCCAAGACATGGAAGCAATCCAAGTGCCCATTGACTGATGATCGGATAAAGAAGATGTGGTACATATATATATATACAATGGAATACTACTAACTCATAAAGAAGACTAAATCATCCCATTTGGAATAACATGGATGGACCTGGGGGATATTATGCTAAGCAAAATAATCCAGACTAGAAAGACAAACACCATATGATTTCACTTATATGCAGAATATAAACAAACACATGGACAAAGAAAATAGTTCAGTGGTTACCAGGAGAACGGGGGGTGGAGGGCAGCACTTATGTGGTGACGGACAATAAATAACGTATGACTGAAATTTCTCAATGATGTAAACTATTATGAATCTCAACTAAAAAACTAATAAAAAAAGAAACAGAGAACATTTATCACTTCACAACCAACCCTATGAGAAATATTAAGAGAGGTTTTCAGGATGTAGGAACACTAGAAGGTAAATATCCACATAAATAAGGAACACCAGTAAGTGTAATTACATATGCAAGTTAAAATAGAGAATATGTGTAATTTTTGTAAGTCTCTTTTTCTCCTATCTGATTTAAAAAATAACAGTGTAAAGAAATATTATAACACTGTCTTGATAAACTTCTATCTTATAAATATGTAATTTGTGTGGTGATGACAGCACAAAGAAGGAGGTGAGTAATAATGAAGCACTTTGTGTATACCATTGAGATTAAGTTAAAATTAACCCCAAATAGTTCTAAATTAAGATGTTAATTATAATCCCAGGACGACCACTGAGAACTTTATTGACAGATGGTTGCCTTTCTTTTCTCCTTTTTCATAGAACATATAACTAAATAATGGGAGTATTTATAGCTACTACTCCAGTTAGTGATTTAACATTTTCCCAAGCCATAGTTCAATCTATTTTCCTTTATGTCTTTGCTCTGAACAAAGTTAAAGATAATTTTCACTTTCACCAATTTTCCACTGACCTAAAACCATTAACAAGTTTTAACCTTTGTGTTGCCAGACTTATGGTCTGTTAATACTCAGGTAATTGGAAAATTTCCTGCACTATATTCCTTTGCAAATATTTAATTACTTTGAAGTCTCTCTGTGTAACCCCAATCCTGGTTTTTTTACATGTTTTTACTTTTTTCCACTAGATTTCATTCACTTGTCAAATTAGTTCATATTAAAATCTCTCCTTTTCCTTCAAATAAATGTTCAAGTGAGCATTTTCAATCAATATTTATGGATAATTTTTGAAATGTATTTTCTGAAATTCCAGAACACAAATTTGGTATTTTAAACATTCCTTTACCTGACCACTTAGAATTCTGTTTATTCTGGATCATGTTTTAGACATACCTTGTTAATCAAATAAAAAACTACATAAAAATCCTTCTCCTTGTGCTTTTTGTTATGTAATGTCAGTACATCAACACAGCAATATATAAAATGCTGATTTTAGCAGAATTAAATGCCAATAAGAAAATTGAAATTATGCCAGCATGACACATGTGGAATAAATCTGGAATCTTTTTATTTATTTTTAATACAAAAAGGAGTCACTTTATTTTGTATGCATGTATGCTATGGTTTCAGCAAATGTAACGTTTTTCTTAACTTTTAGTCATTTTAATAATTTACACTGTCTTTCAAGATATATGGATGGTAATCAATAACATTTTGTTTACTTTTTGCAAAATATCTAATAATAAAAATATTTTATTACCTTTTTAATAACCTTTATTTTTTAACCACTTATTTATCACCAAAACTTTTGTTTTGGGAAACATGTCATATCAAATTCCAGAGGATTTCACTTTAAGAAATAGTTTTCTTTTGAGGAGATACAAATCTTAATGAAGAGAGTCAAAATGTCTCAGTCTTTATAAGAGGTCTATTACTGATTTACCAGTTCATTATCTTCCTAATTTTCCCATTTATAAATCTGAGACATCTGATTAACTCTGGTGCTATTTAAAGCATCACCCATGTATGATGCATTAAATACATTGAGGACATATTAACATTATTTGACTGTTTTAATAAATGGTACTGGTATGTTCTACTCTGCTGAAGAAAATAAACCAAAACAGAGAACCCAGCAAGGGAAAAGTGAGGTCAATGTTATAGTAAGAAACAAATTATACTTTGTCTTTCTTTTTGCTGTAATGATAATTTTCCTCACCCAGGAAAATATGTAATGCTATATTTTTTCAGAATTGTTTATAACAAAATTAATTGTAGAAATCTATCAATTAAAATTAATATACAAGTTATTTGGTTTTATATTAGTTATTCAATAAGTGTTTATGTACAGAGCATTTTTCTAAGTATTATGGAAAGAATTGTAGAGGGCACTATTTCTGTCTTCACTGAAAATATAATCTAGTGAAGCAGATACATTTAGCCATCTGCAATATTTAAATACGTATACAAGGCATTAGCCAGCAATCAATGACAGACTGTAAGTGCTGTGAAATATCAGATGAGAAAGAAATCAATGTAAATTCTTTCATTGATTTCATTCCTTTCATTCAATCACTTATGTATTAATGTATTCATTCATTCAATAACTATCAGTGTTTAGTCATTCAAAATAATAATTGCTGAGTGAATACCAAGTACGTATGCATTCGTTCATTCTTCAATCAATGATAAAACTTTATATTTCAGTAACTGTGCTGGGTGCTGATAGGACAAGGATAATTATAATCCATCTCCATCTCTTCAGATCATTAAAGCCAAGAGAAGTAAACAATTTATAGCAATGAAATAGGTAAGTGTCAGGACAGCCAAGTATCAGGTAAGTTGTATTTGTGCATGTGTGTGTATGCATGTGTGTGTGCGGGTTTTGGTCAGAGGTCTAAATTTGAAAACTGTCCTAAAAGAGTTATTAGCTGTTTGACCTTCCCTCAAGGCTTAATTTCTACTTGAGTATCATTGCTCGATAAATGTCATTTAAAATTGCTCTAATCAAGATAAATAAATATGGCGCCTTGGGAGTACAGAGAAAGGACTCCCTTGCTTGAAAGGACAGTGGAAGCTCCCCATTGAGTCGCCATTTGAACTGACTTTTAAAGGATGAGTGTATGTGTCAGATTAAAAAGAGAAGGAAGGACGTTTCATGCATGTGATAATTCAGTCAAGTAAACTACAAATATATCTATAACTAAGTATGAAGAGTGAGTCTGGGAAATCATCAGAGATTGGGTGGAGGGTAAAAATAATTTTGATCAATAAAGGAAAAAATGCATGCCATGGAAAGGAATTGCAGATTTATTGCAAAGTCCTTGGAAATCATCATGGAGCACTCTGAACACAGATATGTATATTTAATTTAGACAAGAGTTAAGTTTGAGGGAGTGGAAAAAATTAGGAGGATATTGCAGAAGATGAGAAATGGTGACTTCAGGAATTAGGCAGAGGCAATGTGATTGGAAAGCAGTGAAAGGCTTCTAGAGGAAATTGTGACCCCTTAGATGTGGAAGATAGGAAAAATACTTATAACTTAGGGTTAGCAGTTTTCTATTTTTACGGATTAAGAATTAATCCTGTGGTCATATTAAGAATCCAGAGGGGGATAATTTTGCCAGGAAAATTAGTGAATTCAGATGTTTTACATAATGAGATAAAAGAGGTTGAAAAAATATTAATAGGGAAGTATGACTAGAACTAAGAAGAAAATTAAACAAGCAAGTGAGATTTAGAATGAGATCCATGTAGGTGGCAATTGTCTAGAAAATACTACTTACCTAGGACATTTAGCGTAAAATGATTGGGGTCTTGATGTTATTAAATGTAAGTCTATGGAGTCTACGTAGCAGCAGGAGGAAGAGCATCCTTAAGAAGAGAACCCAAAGTCATAAAGGAACCAGGAGTGAAGAGAGTCATTAATATCATGGAGAGGAAGGGTTTCAATGATGGAATTTAAAACAATGTCAAATGATTAACAAAGTTCCAGTGAGGAGAATATTTAAAAGCTTTCCTTTGTTGTTGTTATCTTTCAACTCGACAATTAGTTTAGTTTTAGTTCTGAAGCAGTGAACCAGACTGCAATGGGTTAAATACATACGACGGGTAAACAAGTAGAGGCAGGTAGCAAATGCTTTTTATTTAGAGAATGTGGCTGTATATGCATAGAGAGATACAGGCAATGCAGTGAGATACAGAGATTGTATGATATGTGTGAAAAAAAATTTTAAATTTTCTTTATTTTTACTTTTTATTTATTTAATGTTCTCCTTGTTACTATTGCTATTCTGAGTGTGTCACTGGCTTTATCATAATGGTTTAACATATGTATTCTACAAAAAGAGAAACCTTGAGTATATAAGAGATAAGGGAGGAAAAACAATGGATCAAGATGTTAAGAAAGATAGAAAGACATAACATCTGGAGAGTAGATAGAAGAAATAAATTGTTTCTTGTGTGTTAGACACATTCCCAACCTAATTAGCTACAGAAAAAGGGCTGCGGTAGGGAACCCCTGATCCTTTGGGATAATATTATTTGTTATAATGAAAAGGTAAATAGAGAATCTAGATGGATGGATACTTCTTACATACATGCAGGGATAAAAGTGGCTGAGTTTACGCAAAGGAGAAAATCATAAGCAAAGTTGTGGAAGTGAGACTGAGCATGGTATAATGAAACTCTCAGAAAAACAGAGCTTTTATGTGAAATAATAATGAAAGATAAATTTGAATGGTATATTTGAGAGATCTGGAATGCCACGTTAAGGGTCTTGACTTTTTCTTGTAAACAGTTTGTATGTATGCCTATTTAATATGCCGACATGGAAAGCAAATGATTAGTTGCATGGTTATTGCAATAATACATTTACATTCCGATTAAGTTTTTCAGCCATCATGTTAGTATTATCAATAAATAATCTCCTATGTAAAACGATTGCCTAGAACGGTTTGACAAGATTTAGTGACCAATTGGTCTAATGAAAAGAGTCAAAAATGATTTTAAGTAATATTGCAAGCACCAAATTTTTCAGTGTTCAAAGAGGTCACATGCTGAAACAAGAGAACAAAGAATAGACACAAATTATAACAGATAAAATGTTAATGAGAGAATGGAAAAAAAACAGAAGAAAGAGAATCCCATAGAAACGTATTTAAACAAGCATATGCCATGTGAGGCGAGTTCTGGACAACACAGAGTCTAGTTTTACTAATTCACTTCACTAGGAGAGTGGTGTAGCACTTTGCTAATGTTACCATTTAATCCATATGAATAATTTATTATTTTAAGTGACATGTTTATTTATGATGTATAATATTTAATAATTCATATATAGGCCCACATGAATTGAGATCCAATTACTTTAAAAATGACTTTCCTAAATGCTATCTAATGCATTCTTAATGTATTGCTAGTCAATAATTTTAAGTAAACAGCTTTATAATTTTATTTTGTAATGAAAGTTCATATTTCAATTTTATATCCAATCTGTGTTTACTATCGTAAAGAAATAAGTTATTCAGGAATATTGATGGGCTGTCTCAAATATTTATGTAATAGAACTCGTAACAAAAATTCTTCCCAAGTGCAGTTTCAATTGAATTTTGATTAAAGATGGTCTAAAATAGATATTAAATGAAGGTACAGTTATATTATGATTCAATTAAGCATATTTAATTGAAATTCTGTAGCTTTTGTGAATAAAATGAACTAAACTACTTCTTGCCATAAATTTCTGTACATATTACATATATTATTGTACAAAGTAAAATCAAAAGAGTGCATACATTATTAATATTCTGAATAATGAAAGTAAACACAAGTTATCATCATCAAAAAGCTGAAAAAGCAACACAATATCAACCTCATTCCAACTGTGTACCTGAAAATGTCTCTTCCAATATATTTCACTCAATCATATTTCTACAGATACCAATGAATAGAAATGTCAAAAAAGTGAAATAATAAGAGGACTATAAAGGAAAATGAACCAAATTTAAGAGAAAGAGTCACTGAAGTGGAAATAGAGTATGTTTTATAAAACATGATTTAATCTCTTCTCCAGAATAAAGCTGCCAATTGCTACTGCTTCATGAGATCATCTTCCCAAAAATTCATCCTAGGTGGTACCAAAGTTTTCTCACATTTAAATATATTGAATTTCTTACTGGAAATAGTTACCCAATTCACTTTTCTCAATCTTCTAATAAAATGAAGATATTCATGTAAAAGTGAGTATTCGTGGACAAGAAACAACAAAATTCCACTACTTTATAATAAATACTTTAGAAAATATCTATCCTGAAATCTCTAATGTATAGATATAGCATATGTACTAAATATGTATACATACCTGTATATTCATATGCCCAAATTATAGTTGTTTCTGTTCACCTATTTATAATTTCTTTTAGGGAAAAACGAATGTTCACAATATATGTCTTTTTTTCCATATAGATGTTTATCTTCTTTAAAGACAAAATGCAGAGCAAACAAACAAAAAAGCCGTCTAGTATATCCAGAATTGAAAACATCATAACAGATTTATGTATCATTTTGTAAAAATGCAAGTTTGATATCGACTTGCTTTTAGTTTGAAAAGATATACGGCAAAGAACTGCGCTTTGGTATGTTACCAATTTTGCTTTTCTAATGAAATTCTGGAAAATAGAGGAGAAAATTAATAGTTTCTTAGTATTAATGAATTAGATTCTTTTAGGATAATGAATTGAGGGAAAACCGATCCAACGCACCTTCACTTCTCTCAGTATAATGGGCTCTTTCAAGGACTGAGTACCCTGAATCTCTGAGGAAACATACTTCTCGTTCATTCTGTTTGTTTAAATCATCATTATTAAGCAAACCAAAGTGGTGTGCAAGCTAATGGTTCAGTGATAGTGAGCAGTGTATCATTCAGAACACAACTCAGATTAAAGGAACTAGTTATCATAGTGATTGGATTACGAGGATCTAGACGAGAATGAATAAGGAAATTCCCACATATCCCATAAGCTATGATATTCATATAGTTAGTGCTTTATATTAGAATCACGAACTCAACATTAAAAAGTACATTCTAACCAGAAAGGATAAATTCAGGCGTCTTTTCTTCTCTATGGTTTTATTCACATAGCATGTTTCAAATGATTAATTCAAATTAATTTTCCTTAACGATTTGTTGTGAACGAAGCAGTTATGTTGGTGTTTTATAAGACTACAAATTGCTGTTCAATATTCTTTTTGAGCCCTTAAAACTAATAATTTTTAATCCACCAGACTCGTCAAAATGGAAAGATGACAGTTAAAATCTAATGTATGAGACAATTTGTTTTTAAAACAAATGATTTTCTATGGTGTCATTCAAATCAAGTGGATGAATTTTGGATAATAAGACTATGTATATAAACAAATTTTTATTCCTTTCTAATACTATTCTTCTAGGAAATCATGACTCATGAAATATTCAGAATTTTTTTTATCCTTCCATGGAGATAAGGATAGCTTGATATTGTAGTAATGTGGTATTATGACTATATATTTATCAGATGTATGAATGACTTCTACTAAAAGGTGACCAAATTACTTTACAATTTACAAGTTTAAAAATTCTAATAATGGTGAAAACACTATATGAAGAAAATATTTCTCTTTATCTGAGTAAACACTAGATTCATGTTAAATGTATCTGTCAGAAATAACTTGATGCATAGATACAAAAATAACTTTATATTTTATGTTCTACCTAAGGGGTCACTTATTAATATGGAATAAAATTTTACAAACATTTTGTAGGAACTTACTTTAAAGAATATTTATGAGTCATTAATTTATTTGTAGTTAAAGCTTAATTTTTAACTCTCATATTGATGCTTTCACAAGAAAGGAAATGTGTTCAATCAAATTGAAAACAACTTTATAAAGCTCCGTGCAGAGGAATTGCAAACTGAGATGATCATTCTTGCCCTTCAAACATAAATATATTTGATACTGATATACAAGTAATTTTATGATTCATGTTTAATAGAGAGAGGCTTTTCTTATAATTTTCCTTTAGAACACAAAGGCATCACTAGCAAATTTCCTGAAAGTGATGTGCTTTAAGGTAGTAGTTGTTTACTACATACAAAACTGAAGCCTGAGTAGATATTACAATTATTTTGACTACAATGAAGTTCAGGCAATTAAGAAAAGGAAATAGAGAATGACTTGAAATTCCTAGAATATTTAGAATTTAGGATGCCATTTCCTTTATGTATATTTACTATTTCTATCTATTTAACCTAGTTGATCCTGAATGTTTCCCAAAAACAACTCAGTGGTAATCTCCCTTAGGAATCCTTCTCTGAATTTTCTTTTAATTTAGATTTATTTCTTTAATACTCCCCTAGTACATAATATAATATAAAACTTAAATGTGTGAGGATACAAATATCTTATTGCACAATGAGCTGTAAGGGTCAAGGGGGATATGGACCATGGAGACTGAATTTTCATTATAACAATAAACCATATCCATTATTAAGATAGTTGCTGTGGGGGACTGTAATTGGCCACCCCAAGATATGTCTCTTTGGCATGAGAATTATTTTGGGCTGGTCATTTTTAAAAACTGCCAACAGGAAAGGAATTCTGAAAAGCAGAGGTTACTTACCCTTTGTTAAGAGACATTTACATTGTAAAGGAAATCTCCATCTGTAAAGGTGTCTTCCTCTCAGTAGAGAAAGGAAGAATGACCTTATCTCTAGAAACTCTTAATCAATGTGGAAGGCAGGGACTTAAATCTGCATAATAATCTTACTCCTGTTTACTGTACTTGTCTGGTAATCCCCCATAACTGACTTCCCCCACCTCCAACATCCTCCTTTATCTTTAGCTGAAGATGATATTTAAGGTGGTGGCTTCAGCCATTTTGGCAAGTTGCTCAGGTTGCCTGAGCCTCTCTCATGTATACATGTTATAAAGCTTTGTTTAATTTTCTCCTGTTATACTGTCTCATGTGAATTTAATTCATTCTCCAGCGAGAAGAACCCACAGTGGGTAGAGGAAATGTCATCCTCCCCTACATTGCCTTTTGAAGAAAAAATAAGTGGTTAGACATATCAGGTGTCCACTTGGAATAGTCTAACATGCTCAAAAGAGCTTTTACCAAATTCAAAGAGAGCTAACTATAAAAAAAATTATTTATTACAATAAAATATATAATTTTCAAACAGACTGGATAGTCATGGTCTATGATTAACAAATTGTCTCATGTAAATTAATTTACATAAAGTGCTGAATTAAAATCATGAGGTTATTTGGTGTGTTTACAAGAACTCAGAACAAAAAGGAGTGAATGAGTCATCAGCAGAACTAGTGTTGTCAGGTAAAATTATCCTGATGTATCCAGCTTCTCCAGATGTACATGCCTTCCACTGTTCCACATGGACTGTTGTTTTGTGCTTATGGGTCAGGAAACCACTCCTCTGAACAGTGAAAACACACACACACACACACTTTAAACACTCAGCTTTTTCTGTGGTCTTATTTTTACTAAACCCACCTTCTGACCAACTCTCTTATAACAGAATATAGAAGAGGACCTTCTATATTTTGTAAGTTTTATAAAACTTGGAGAAAAAGTGTGATAAGAGCCTTTATCTTCTAAAAAGAGTTAAGCAATCTGTGCAAGACTTACTCAAACAGCAGAATCAGACTAGCAACTATCCCCTAGAATAGTCTATGGCAGAGAAGACTCTGAAAATAAATTGAGGGGACTCTTTGAAGGGAAACAAAGAGAGGAATTAGTCTCAACAAAGACAGGAATACTGTTACCTTCTTCCTCCAAGGCGCAGGGAAGTGCTCTCCTCAACTCCAAGTTAAAGGAAGATCAAAGGGAATCCTACAGAGAAAACAGAGATGACACTCAGAAGGGGAGACTAACACCTCACTCTGAGTTTCCGTGGGAGGAAACCTAGCAAGAAGTCTAAGAGCAATGTACTTATCTTTTACTTTTTGAATAGAAAGTCTTAACTTGAGGGGCTACTTGGAATTGCTCATGATTTGAGGGCAAGAAGAAGGGGCAGGAATCAGTGAGCTTTTACTTCCTCCATTTGCGTTGGCCAGGATTCCTGATGCTACTTTTGAGCCTTGTGTGGACCCAACTGAGATTCGTAAATGGAAAGTCATCTTGAAAAGGTGTTGCCCACAGAATATCTTCTTTGGGGAAGGAAATTTAGAAGAAGAAAAGCTGCAGAGGCACTATTTATGGGCATAAACAGAAGTATTAGGAGCAGAGTTCAGTCATATTAGTGAAAGAGGCAGCATTTTCACACTTACCATACAGAAGTGGCACTGGTGGCCAGATCAAAATGGCATCAGTCTTAAAGAATTTGTTTCATTGTTTCTAGTTCCACTACCTGCAATTCATTGCCCTGGAATATCTAGCTAGGGGATGGAGGTGGAGAGATGAAGGAAGAAGGAAGAAGAGTGAAAGATAAAACCAAGCATAGATCTCTAATCCAAAAGGTAAACAAGGATCAACAGCCTAAGAAACTGGAAAATAGATGTGAGGTCATTGAGTTAAACCGGACTAGGTTTATTTGTTTGTTTTAAGAATCTTAAAGTAATGAAACAGCCACAGGACCTTCCTGACACTTCCAATATAATATATTTGAAAATGTTCCAAAGAGAAAAAAGTAATTTCCTGTTCACACTGCAATAAATTCTGCCAATTTGATGAAATGGCTTTACTTTCTTTTCTATAGTTATATTAATATGTGCTTTAATGCACATCTTCTGATCTTGCTGAATCTCCCATTTTTCCTGTGGCTTATTCCTCTAATGTATATGATAAACTGATAACTTGCAATTATTACAATTCATTTGTAAACAGCTTTTTTCCCCCCACAGAATAAAATAAGCCACAGGGAAAATGGAGACAATGTGAAACACACTTCTATTTTGAAATAACTTCTTAGTAGGTCGTCAGGCAGTTTGACATGTAGCACCTTCCTGGGATTATAAAGTAATAAGATAACTCTTGTACATTGCAAAATGTCCAAAAGGGATGGTACCTTCAGACTGATCTTGCAGCACTTTTATTGTCACTTCAAAGCTAAATCATGATGATAATTATGAAAATGATTGTAATCCCTGTCAATGAAATCTCTCTGTACGCACAGAAAATTACACAAATTGTGGCAAATGTATGGAGTTAGTCATGCCTATGGCCACTTTCTGATAAGTTTCTCACCCACACATTACCACACTTTTATCAGGTTCATCTTTAGTAAAGTGAAAAGAAACTGGGATGTTACAAGACAAAGAAGAATTATTCACAGTGGCTAACATCCACAAGGCAGGACACTCATGAGGAGAAGCACATTTCCCAACCGGGTGCTCTGTAATCAATGATGAATAGCTCACTTGACTAGAGAACAGAAGCCAAAAGAACACAAAACTATGAGAAAATGTTGAATCGTAAAAGTCATTTGTAAGCAAGGGCTCTGAGTGATCAAAAATCTGAAAGTAGAGACAAGAAATGTTTCAGTTTGTAACAGATCAGGATATTGGATAAAAGGATGTAGAGTCCAGCGCATTACTGGTCAGGGGAGCTGCTCTCACACAGCGATTTCTACATGTATAATCAGCATATTGATGCATAATATCTCATTTTTCCCCCATGGGGAAAATAGAAATACATAGTGAGATGTCATAAAACATGTTACTTTGAAATAGTTAAGCCAATTATTTCAAAGAGTCAACTATTGGAAAGAAAATGCAATATTTGAAATGAAGTCATACAAAAAATTGTCCCCAGATTGAATAAATAAAATATAAGCTGTTCTTTGGGACTTATTCTTAAATTTGTCTTCTTATATTTCATACTAGGAAAAAAATGTTATCAAAATCAGACTAATCTCAATTTTACACTTGCTTTTCTTCCTTCCATTCCCTTTGCAAATACATTTCTCCTAAAATTGCATTGCCAGAGATATTATTTATTTTGTGGGTTACTCCAGCACAAATGACATCCTTAGTAAATTTTATTTACTTATAGCAAATGGAGGAAGCAATGACTAGATGAATGATAAAAATGTTTCTTTCTTTGTAAAATGGGTGAGTGGATAATACAGTAAACAGGCAAATGGCCCTTTAAAAACAGAAATTCTGGGTGTAAAATGTCCTATTCGATAAAACATGTTTTATTTATTATTACTTGCTGTAGTTATAGTAGCCAAAGTTTGAGTAGGAAAAGGCATAGCTTCTAATTTGATGTGATGACTATCATATAGCTATGGAATAATCCTGGTCTTAGATTTATTAAATTGAACCATAGGAAATCAACATCTGTTTACGTTAAAAACTGTCAAAACCAGCTATTTCTTTTGGTTTAAGATAAAGGAGACCTTGACTCAAAGACCCAGGTTCAAGGGTGTGAGATGGGGGTTGGGGATGGTGACTCTCTTTGCTGTCTACATTCTCAGTCAGAACTCTCTTTTCTCCAATTTGATATCTTGCTATATATTGTAATGTAAACCCTGACAGTTGGCTTTTGTCTTTGTAATGGAAACGTCTGACCTCAGGTTTGATTGTTGATGCATTCACTTCAAAGATGGCTCTTTCAAACAAACACATTGCTAGCCACACTACCAGATAAAGAGCTAGACCACAACCCCTCCTTCCCCCACTCCCAGGCTCCTCTCCTTTAGAGATCTTAGTTGATTTCCATAACTGGCCATTTGGGCCACTTGTTTTATCTCTTGCCATGCTTTAAATTCCTGCTTTTATGTCTTAAATTCATCAGTAAAGAGTCAGCCCACAAAACAGCAGGCCCCCACACTCGACTCCAATAAAAGTAGAACTCCAGGCTCTGCTCCTCCACCCCCATGTCTTCAGTGTGCCCCTACGTGTGCCTTGGACTTGTAAATAATAAACCTATTGTTTCGAAGTTTCCTGATGGTTGTTGCTGAAGGGTGTCCTGCAATGATAATAAGAAACACAAAGGCCAGACCAACCACAGTATTGGTTATCAACAGACTGAGATTGGCACACAACATTTATATATATGCACTCTTCTGTCTTTAAATATAATTCTCTGATAAAATGTGTTGTAATGATAAAAAAAATTTTACATTTCATTTCAAATTTAAGCAACTACACTTGTCCTATAATGAGTACTGTCCACATTATTTGAGCAATTATAGTTTCTTTGTTGGGTAAAAAATAAAGGTATAAGACAAGAAAATATATTCTACAGAGAAATAGTTACTAAGAAGCAAAAGTCATATGTCCCTGTCCTGCCCTACTTATAGATGAGTTAAAATTCTGAGCTGAAGCTCACAGCCAGCATTTAATGAAAACTACATACCTGAAATTGCAACTGAAAACTTTAGATTTGCTTTCTAAAATAAATCACTATAATTTGCAAGTAAAATGTCACTATATGCTCACAAGTTAATTACCTACTCCTAGAATTTATGAGATACTGAGGCACACATTAAATTAGTAAGAAGGGAAATAGATAGTAATCCAAGAATTAGCCAAACATGGATTAATGTTTTAGGTTACATTTTCCAAGAAATCCATTACCAGAATATTTCTTAAGAAGAAAATAATGTGTTCTTTCTGAATTGACCAGTCTCTTCACCTCGATTCTTTTGTATGATAGGTGTGCTCTCCATTACAATCGATTAAAACTGAAATCAAGTATTAAAAATTTTTTAGCATTAACATGCATTTTAGCAGGCCATGGGGTTTAAAGATAGAAGAAGAATATGTATATACATATATATAGAGAGAGAGAGAGAGAGAGAATATTAGAGAATTAATTGTGGGTTAAGCTGCTTTGCTTTAGATTTGCCCAAAAGCTTTTTAATTAGCACTTAGGTTACATAGATGTAAATACTACCTGTTACTGAAATTAGAAATATAGCACCTATTTGTAATCAATATGAAATCAAATGAAGTGATTCCATAACACAGACATAGGCATTCAGTCTCTTTTGCATTACAATATATTCACTGACGTTTCAAAAAGAACAATCACTGTGGAAAAATTACTGAGTCAGATCTTGTCAAGTTATTTAAGGAACAGATGTGCAGTTTTTATGGTTCACTCAAGAGTAGCAAGCACATTATTGTTTCTAGATTGCATACACTTAAACAATCATAAAGATGTCAAAATTATGTTTCATTGCTCCATCTTTTTTCAATAGGTGTGGTGGAAATTTGTCATGTTTTTAGTCACACAGCAAGTTTGGAATATCTCTTATTTGTGTTTAAGTAGATTCTCATACCATTACTTATTTCGCACCAAGGTACAAGTCAGAAATTTGCTTTCCTAGCCTCTCTTACAGCTAGAATATTTCACAGTGGTTCCATCTTCTCAACTCAGAAAAGACCAATGAAGACAGTGAACATCATCCATTATTCACATCTGGCAAGAGTGGTGATGGAATCACCTGGATTTTAGGGTCAAAAGTGAAAAAAGTTTCTAGCATCCAGTACTCACATCAACGGTGTAAGATGTGGTGACTGTGCCTAACCCTGCCAGTTACTGTAGGGTCTTCATTGAAACATTCCCACTTCACAGCCACTCAAAAATCCAAGTATCCTTTAGTAAATTCCATTTATACTTCAAATGATTAGTTTCTTTCTTTCTTTCTCCCTTCTTTTCATTTTTTTTCATTGAAGAATCCTCACAATATCAGAAATTGATGGCAAACATGATTACAGGCAATGGAAACTTAAGGAAATGAAAATGCAGGTCTGGATATCTGTTCTGATTGTACTACCAGGCAGGGACTATCTAGCTGATATTGATAGATGAAACTCTGGCAATCTCTGTCAGACAGTAGCAAAAGAGTTATTTAAATTTTCACCTACAATTACTGACATAATCTACCTATACTCTGTTTCTAGTGACGTGGTGATGGTATGACGAATGCAAGTTCTGTAGGGTAGGCTGATTGCTTTTAATTTTACTATAGCCTTAGAGAAAGACAATATCTCTTTCTCCTGATTTCTCAACTTGGGGGATGGCCAGATAAGTAAGAATTTTCTATGGCTGTGCTGAAAGAACTTATCTGTAAGTCACTGCAGAACCAAAGTAACCAAAAATCAAATTCAAATATGCCAAAATTGCAATGTCATTTGAATCATTTGCTTCACCAGATCATTTATTTGAAACTCAGGGAATTACTACAAAAGTATGAGACCTTGGGAAGTGGAATGGAGCAATGTGGGAAGTATAGATTATTCAGAGTATAGCAAATTCCTAAACATTACTGAATTTCCATTGCCAGCTATGGTTACCCCTGTTCCTCCCTCTCATGTGTCTGTTCTGTTTTGCTTAAATATCCTACAATAATCTATTTCAGGCAAGTGCCTTGTCAAGGATGTAGATATTCTGCAACCCTCATCCTGGCCTCACTTCAGTGCCTCCAGTTTCATCCTCAAGTCAATTCCTATTTACTTGGGAGTGGATGAGTTTGGTCAAACCTGAAATAAAGTTTCTGTAGAAAAATAATTTCAAGATTTTGTTAGAAGATATTACAAAATGTAAAGAATGTATGTGGGAATGGATTCTGACACTTATAAGTCTTCAAGAGCATAACATAATATGAGAACTAACATGCACAAACATATCAGAGATTCTGAATTCAATGCACTAGTTAAAGGATAGTCAAACTTTCTCTGTAAAAGGCCAGATAGTAAGTATTTTAAGCTTAATAGGCCACATTATTTCTGTTATGACTACTCAACTTTGCCATTGTATCAAAAAGATAGCCATAGATGATACACAAATGAATGGAGATGACTGTGTTCCAATAAAAATGTATTCACAAAAATTGGTGGTGGGCTGGGTTTGACCTGCAGGCTGTGGTTTATTGCCCCTGTGCTAGCTCATATGTTACTAGTAATTGTAAATATTTGTTGGTGTGGTTAACTGAAATCTCTGATCCAGAGTAAGTAAAAGCTAAATGAGTTGGAAATGACCAAAGAAGAAATTCAAAGTCTTAGTTAGGGAGGAATTGGTCACAGATTCCCTAAAACTATCAATCTATATACCAAGGCCCTACTGTGTATTGGATGTACAATTGAGAAGGGGGCTTCATACATGGTGAAAAAAGTGAAGATAGTCTAGATTTGAACTAGCATCATGGTCTTTCACTCATTTCTCAGATGTAAATTATTATACAGTCTTAAAGGTTCTTGAATGAATGTAAGGCTACTATTCTTACAAAGAAACCTGTGAGAACATTAGAGGTGTATGCTGTAAATCTTCCTTCTAGCCTTCCTCAAGGAGATCTATGGAAAATTGTCAGAGTAATTATAACAGGAGACTAGGAACTATTAATAAAAATCAGTCATTATTATGGGGCCAGCCTGGTGGCGCAGCAGTTAAGTGCGCACATTCTGTTTTGGCGGCCCAGGGTTCCCTGGTTTGGATCCCGGGTGTGGACATGGCACCGCCTGGCACACCATGCTGTGTTAGGCATCCCATATATAAAGTAGAGGAAGATGGGCACCCTTGTTAGCTCAGGGCCAGTCTTCCTCAGCAAAAAGAGGAGGATTGGCGGCAGATGTTAGCTCAGGTCTAATCTTCCTCAAAATAAATAAATGAATTAATTAATTAATCAGTCATTATTAGAAACTCTCTCTAGTTAACACAAATCTATGGGAACGAAGCATGCCACTGTCAATCAGTCAACATAGATGTTTACTAGGGTCCAGGCATTTATGTTTCAGTCAAATCCAACTCAAAGCACATTGTCTGTAGTTATTTATCCAGTTCCTGAATGTAGAGCTAGAATTATTGTGCTCAGCAACTAACAGAAACCCCACATCCCCTTTCCTAATTCCTGGTTAGGAGGAGTCAAGTGGAACCCCTGGGATCTCTCTCTTCTTATCAAAATAATAAATCAAAACTCTTAGTGCATTTCACAGAAATTTGTAGAGATTAGTGCCAACATTAAAGATATGAAAGATGCATACCATTTACTATTACTTTTCTTTTGCCTTTGCAAAAGACAGAGATTTAGGATTTTCATAAAAATATTCAACTGCTTCTCCAAATGTGTTTGGGTGTGTGCTTTCTACTTGAGTATGTTTAACTTAAGCAAATAAACCTGGCACCAGATATGCAGCTATTGATCTGGAAACTTGTTTTTCAACATTTAAATAATTAAGATATTAAAAATAATTTACTTTTATATAGTAAGGACTTTGAGACATTTTTGCCACCTAATCACGGAAGCACATAGATTCTAAGGTACTGTGTTGGTTTTGCGTGCAAGGACTTAAATTTTTCTTTTATGATCTATTACTATGATTGCATCTTGCTAATAAGAAAATGAGAGTGAGAAGTAGCAGGTACACTATATATGTTGGTAAAGTTTATGTATGATTGAAAATAGATACATTGCACTGTCGGGTTTCTTGGTATCCAGGCTCTGGGGTGTTTTAGGATATCCTCTCCCAATGAAAGGTAATTCATTGCTCCTTATATCTCCTATCACTAACAAGATAAGAACAATGTTCCTACCATTTGCTGCAACATGGATGAACTTGGAAGACATTATGCTAAGTGAAATAAGCCAGACATAGAAAAACATATTACCAAAAATGTAAAGAATGTATGTGGGAATGGATTCTGACACTTAAGTCTTCAAGAGCACAACATAATATGAGAACTAACATGCGTAAACATACCAGAGATTCTGAATTCATTACGCTAATTAAGGTATAGTCAAACTTTTCAGGGGCTAGAGCAAGGGAGAATCAGGGAGGTGTTGATCAAAGAGTGCATCGTTTCACTTATGCGAGATGAATAAGTTCTAGAGATCTTCTGTACAACAAGTTCATATAGTTAGCAAGACTATTTTATACTTCAAAATTCGTTGAGGGCAGATCTTACATTAAAAGTTCTTGTCAAAAAAAGAAAAGAAGAGAGGAAACTTCTAGAAGTGATGGATACGTTGGAGACATTATATATGGTGACGTTTTCAAGAGTGTATATTTATCTTCAAACTCATCAAAATGTGTGTATTAAATGCATACGATTTTATTGTATGTCAGTCATACCTCAACAAAAAAATAAAATTTTAAAAGAATTTTAAAAGTCCAATGTTCGATGGACCTATTTCGATATTGGAAATAATACAAACCACATTGGGATGTGCTGCTCTGATCCACTCCCTGAGTGACTCAAATCTCTGTCACCTTTGAGTGGGCTCCAAAGCAAAAGAAGTCAACCCAACAAAGTCAAGCTGTACCTCACACAAACAGCTCTGCAGTCTTGCCCCAGTGACCCGGTAAGTTGACTTTTCCATTGCAAATTGCAACACTGTATGTAAATTGCTTTCATGGAGTTCAAATTCTAATGACACAGATAGACAAAAACAATTTCATTTCTAACACAACAAGGATTTTACATATTTGTTCTGTTTATTGTCTTCTCTCTGGAGACTAGAATATATGTTTCATGAAGGGAGAGTTTTGTGTCCTTTTTCTTTTGTTTTGACTTTTTCTCCTTTCTTCATTGTTCTATCTCTGGAGCCTACGACGCTGCCTGATACGCAGTAGTAACTCACAACTTAGTTGTTCAAATCATAGTATTGTAAGGGCTTTGAAGAAAATTAAAGCAGGTGAAGGATTAAAGGGAAGGAGGGTGACGTTCTGGGAAAATGGCATCATTTTAATATTTGTCTGGGGGAGAATTTTGTCAAAAATAAATCTTTAACAGTCCCCTGTATAAACTGAGGAAATGCCTCATAGAAAAACTGGGGAGAAATTATTCCAGGCAGAATCAATGTCAATTAAAAAGTTCCTGAGATGAGATGAGCTTTGTGTATTTGAGTTAAAGCAGAAAAGCCAAATTACCTGATAAAGCAAAGGAAGAATAGCCTTGTGGGACATACTTTTAGAAAGGTGGGCAGAAACTAGATTGTATAAGGTGTTAAAGGGCATGGTGAGGAATTTGGATTCATTGTTAAATAGAATGGGAAGACACCAGATTTTTAAATAAGGAAGTTGTACAGTCAGATTTGTATTGTGAAAGATTTCTCTGGTTTCAGTGTAGAAAATAGACTTCTGGGAGTGTGTTAGTAACAGTGGAGGACCAATTAAGTTAAGGCCATTGTAGCACAATGAAGAGTTGATGATGGCTTAGGCAGGAGTGATGGCAGGGCTAGGGTGGCAGAGGTAGTCACAGGGGTAGTACTGAATAGTGTAGTTGTGGATGTGTTCGTGGTGACGGTGGACTAGGGTGATAGCAGCGGTAGTAGCGGGAGTGATGGTGATTGTCTCTGCTTCTCCCTTGTGAAACGGGGTTATGTGGCTCCTAGAGTGGCTGTGAGAATTAAATAAGCTGAAACATTAAAAGAATGAGAAAGGTGCTGAGCAGAGTAAGCACATGATAAATGCTGACTGCATATGGTATTTTGTTTCCATAGCCACTAACCTCACCCTGTTTAAGTTTCTAACTTTGTGAGGCAGGCCCACTCATACCAAATAAAATTCTCTTCTCAGTAACACTGGATCATATATCTTCCAATGATCATGCTTTATATGCTTTTCTGAACATCGCACTTGAAATGGGTAATGCACCTGCTGAGACAATCTAGTTCCTCGTCTTCAACTAGTTAATTAACATATGTCCTTCAAAGCACATTAAAAAATATTTACCTTTGAAGCTTTCTTCATCCTTAAAAAAAAAAAAAGAATATTTTGTTATAAATAAATGCCTGCCCAATAGGCTTCTTCAATCACTTAGTATTAGATTGTTCATTACGTTATGAAAATAAATAACTAAAAATATACTGAAAAAATGCATCAATAGATGCATGTACAATATAATATAGGACACTTATAATGTCTATATTCACACAGGTAAATCTTATAATTTTGTGATCATAGGAAAGAATGTATAGCTGTATCCTTTCAAGTGATAAATCAAAAAGTCAAATGAGTATTACTATGTTTTGTCAATACCGTTACAAAAAACTTAAAGTATTTAATTGTTTTTCTTAGGAATTTCTAAAACTCTCACAATATTTAAGCCACAGTGGTTCTTACTCCTTATAGTTTTTGGTTGCACCAAAACTGTAAAAGATAAAATAGAAAAGGGCACCAAACACCTTTGTAGAATTCAAAGTATTTCCATAATTTTAGTCATGGGGAAAAATTACATGCATAATTGTTACATGTGTAATGTGTCTTTGTTAGGACGAATAAGATTTTACTATTTGTGTGTTGTTATCAAGGGCAAATGTGCTAATATAAATTTTCTCTTCATTGAAAGAACATCATCGTATTCCTTCATTTTGACAGGTAGAACATTTTGGAATAAATAGACAAAGTAGACACATAAGTCAAGTACTTATCAAGTAAATTTAAAGTCAAAGCAATTAATCAATAATGAGGTAATGGAATTTTAGATGAGTTGCTGGGCTGATATGGATTTTGCCATGTTAATATGATCATGTATAACTGGGAACATCTGCCATCTGCCTTGTTCTATATGGCAATGCAGAGCTTCATATATCTATATAATAACACAGTCAGTCTTATTACTCAAAAGATCTTATCCGCAGTCAAAAGAATGCTCTAAGACAGTGAGTGATTAGTGAGCCTTAGTTAATCTCTGTAAAATGATTTATAACCCTGTCTAGCACCGTTAGACATAACATCCCTGGAATGTAACATGGAAGGAATATAGTAATATTTCATTTTAACTTTTTGGTACTTCTCCTGATTTGATGTAGAGATTTTTAAAGATCATTCCCCCTTTTTTAAAAAAAAATACATGCTTTCAAGTATATTGTAATCCTACATTAATGAAATAATTTCTCATAGAAAATGTCAATGTAGGTGGAAGAATTATAGCATCATTTTAAGGATAAGACTTGGGGTTATACAAACCTCAGTCCAAATGCTGCTTTAGCAACCTATCAAACTCTTGACCTTGGGTAAATTATATTATCTCAAATTTTGTATATTGCTCTTATATCATGTGTCCTTGATCATTTCACTAATTAGGGCTAGGAGTTTCTTTTGAGAACTCCTTCAACTTTTAGATGGGTAGTACATGATATCTTATCTCAAGTTGATAAAAGAGAGGCCTGAAAATGCTTATTAGGGGCCAGCCTGGTGGTGCTGCTGTTAAGTTCTCAATGTTCCGCTTCAGCGGCCTGGGGTTTGCAGGTTCAGATCCTGGGTGCGAACATACCCTCTGCTTATCAAGCCATGCTGTGACACAAGTCCCACATGAAATAGAGGAAGATGGGCACGGATGTTAGCTCAGGGCCAGTCTTCCCCAGCAAAAAGAGGAGGATTGTTGGCAGATGTTAGCTCAGGGCTAATCTTCCTCAAAAAATAAATTAAAAATAAATAAATATATAAAGTGTTTATTAAAGTTAAACATTCACATAACCTGTGAATAATAACTCAATTTCTGTGTATGTATTTTAGAGAAAATATGTACAAATGCCCAAGAAGATACAGCCTGCATTATTTACCACAGTAATGTTTACAATAGGAGAGATCAGGAATAACCTGGATTTCAGAATTATGTTATATTCATACAATAAATTATTATACAACATTGAATAAGGAGTTATACAAAACATACCAGTGAAGCTCATGAACATATGTTTGAACGAAGTATGTTGTAGAAATCTACTCACAGGATGAAATCATATAAAACGCATAGAACACGTGATACTGTACCATATGTTATTCAAGGACACATTTACTGCAGTAAAATGATGATGCCTAGAAATAAACACTAAATTCAACACAATTACTTACACTGAGGAGAGGGTAGAAGCAACTGGAGAGTAAGGTGCAAAGCGAATAGTGGTTCATAACTTGTATAATGCATTATTTTTTAAACTGGTTAATAAGTAATAGTTGTTTCTGACTTAGTATTGTTAACATTTAAAAAATAATTCTAAAAATGAATTGTAAGTAGCATGTCCATAGGTCTGGATTCCATAAAGCGTCTAATAAAACCAAGCTAAAGCTTATTTCACAGATGTCAGCCATGACTTTTGCCAGATATTTTCCCCTTCTGCTTCTTCAGCATTGCCATTGCTTCATCGATGAATAATAGCCAATGGAAAACAATTCTCATCAATAAAGAAGCACAGAGAACAGCCATTTCTCTAACACAGAAGCCCCAAGTGCCACTCTTTGGCTCTTCCAGATGGCCCATATCTCAGGACAGATAGCAGTAATATTTATCAACTGTGGCTAAAAGGTTGGTTGAAGTAATTCTTCTGCACAGGAAAGAAGAAGAAATGGTCTAAGAATTGATGGATGCATCACATAAAACACCATCAGTGACAGACTATAGAACTGTCAATTGTCAGTGATTAAAAAATTTATTGAGAAAAGGCTACCTCGGTACAAGGAAAAAAATAATAACATCTGAACCCTGCAATGCAAAGAGCCGTGGGCACTTATGAGGACACAGACATGTGTCAATGATCTTTTGGAGCAGCATTGCACCATAGAGTAACTTCTTTTTCAAAAATTTGGACTGTTTGCTATCAGTGAACCAGAATATATATATATATTTCCTGAAACCCACCATACTACATAGCGCTGAATGAGTCAACATTTAGTGATATGTTATTCATAGAATCTAAAAAAGAGAATCTCGATTTTTAAGAAAGATAAAATGTTTATTAAAAAAATTGCTAAAATACTTACTTAATATGCCATGGAAACTCAGAGAATTTAAGAAGGCTTTATAGTGGTGGAATTTAAATTTAAGAGTGAGTATAAAGTTCCTAAGCAGTGAAAGAGAGGGGGAATGAATCAGACAGAAGACATAAGATATGTGTATCAATGTGGGAAAAATGACATGGAGAGATGTTACATTAGTTAACACAGCATAGAAGGTATAGAAGTGGTAAATGCTTCTTCTGGAAGATTACTTTAGCTCTTGTCAGAAAGCCTTGGATGCTGTGCAAAGAAATCCCCTCTCTTGTAGACAGAGATTAAGATGTATTAGCAATGGGAATACATGATTGAATATACACTTAAAATTAACTTTGAAAATGAGAGTCAAGAGGTTAGTCACTGGATAAAGGACGACAATATAAAAATTGAAACTATAATTAGAAAAAAAGGGAAAAATGTTTACATTTAGTTTAAAAGTTTAACTTTAAAAGGCTGTAATAGTGGCCTAGGCAAAACAGAATGAAAATCGTTCTCACCAGAGGCAGGAACGATGGGCGGAAGTGGAGCAGATAAACATGGAGTGTATACCCATGACATAATGGCCAATTGTCTGCTTACATTTTTTTTTTTTTATTTAAGAAAAATAATGCTGAATACAGGAAATTTTTTTTTCAGGCTTGGTCAAATAACAAACTCCAGCTCAAAATAATGGTAGGACTTCTCTTATTGGCCACAAAGCATACCACCTCAAGACATTCCCATGCTGGTTTACAGCAGTTGATTTGTTGTGGTGTTTCTGAAGTTTTGTCACAGAGCAAAACAGTTCTTGCTTATTTATTTATTTATTTATTTTAAAGATTGGCCCCTGAGCTAACAACTGGGCCAATCTTTTTCTTTTTTCTTCCTGCTTTATCTCCCCAAATGCCCCCTGGTACATAGTTGTATATCTTAGTTGCCGGTCCTTCTAGTTGTGGCATGTGGGACGCCACCTCAACATGGCCTGATGAGCGGTGCCATGTCCACGCCCAGGATCCAAACCAGTGAAACCCTGGGCCACTGCAGCGGAGCGTGTGAAGTTAACCACACGGCCACGGGGCTGGCCCCAGTTCTTGCTTATTATCTTAGGTTTATTGTATTTGACAGAAATCACTTAATTGAGACATGCCAGCAAGTTATCTTCTCCTCTCTAAAACACCTCTCCACCTATCCTATTGTCTAATATACCACCACCAGAGTTGTGAAGTTCTATCAATATTTTAAAACCATCTATTAAACTGTAAATACTCCTAAAGGGAATAAAAATCTATTTTCCATTTAGCAGGAATCAGTTTATCATATGTTTTTGAATGATGATAGCGAGGTTAGAAGAAATACTTGGAGAATGAAGCATAAAATAAGCAAGGATATTAAAGACATACTGCCTATTTGAAGTTTTACTAGATCCTGACTCTGATTCTTCTACCTGTTGTCTTCAATATAGTCTTTGTTTATGAATATTTTGGCTTGTTTAATTGTGTTCTGTCTATATAAAAGTGGGGGAAAATAATGCAATGCTATGGTACAATTGACTGAGTAAATAATCCCACCTGCAACCATTTAGCCAACTAGCTGAAAAGTATCAGGTCTGTGGGTATCTCAGATATGGTACAGATGTTTTTGAATAAGTGTATGTACCCAAATCTGTTACAATTGTCATAGGCCCATCAATTTGTAAAGACTCCATTCATACAGACAGACAAACAGATAGGTTAAAAAGTGATATAAAAAGGATAGATTTAGATACGAGATATGAGGTCTATCTGTCATCTATCTATCTGTCTATCTATCTATCTATCTATCTATCTGCATATGTGTAGGTAGTCATAGCAGCAGATAGTACCCTAGGTGCCAGGTGGGTAACCAGAAGTGCTTTCTTCCCTTATTATTCTTGTCTATTGTTCCCTGTGTTCATGCCTATTCTCAGTCAAGATATTGTAGCGTGGAGAGTCTAAATAAATTTACCTAGATTGAAAGACTCTAGAAAAATGGGTGGAATGAGAATTTATATGTAGGAATTTTGAGTCCAGAAGTATAACTCCAATTTCTGAAAATAATTTGTTATAGCAGCCACATGATACTAATACACTATTGATAGGATCTAAAATTTGCTTTAAAAATAAATCATATTTTGTGGGCACATTTTATTTGATGCTATAGAGTTCTTACCCATTCTACTGAGAACTATATAATATAAAATGTGCTTTCATGGTCACATTTCTATGCATTTTTTATTGGGTGTGCAATAATTTCAACGATAATTTCTTTAAACAAAATTACTTGACGTATAAGCCTTCTTTGTAATTTGAAGGAATCTATCTAATTGCTAACCAAAACTATGTTAGGAATCTACATTTCCAACAGAAATATATGTTCTTTACATAGGCAAACAAAGTGGGCATAATTAGTTTTGAGAATAAAATAATCTACCTCATTTTATTATAATATGTATTTTGAAATTAGTTTCTTTATTATATATTTATTAGCAATTTGAATAAATCTATCAAAATAAATATCGATGATAAGAATAGATAGTGAAATAACTATTATAAAACATATTTATTGAGGTATAATAGAAATACAAATATTCACCAATATTTAGCTTATAAATTGATGTTTTCACTAACATACACAGTACCACCACCATAATCATAATGTATATTATTTTTATTACTCCTAAAAATGCTTCTTATCCTTGTCTAGTCAATAACCCTCCCAATACAAAATAACCCTTTTTTATTAAGTATTAAAATTTCGAAACAGACTCACATAAACTTTATTGTTTATATATATACATGATACATATATATAATAAAGTCATAAAGATGTATATATAAAATCAGCTATTTACATTAAAAACATATTAAAATCTGGCTGTTATACTTTAAAAACATTCAAATTGAAAAGACATTATTAATTACCCCACAGTGCCTCTAAAGCAACTGAAAAAAGTTCTCAGATTTTTGTCCTGTGTCTGGGAGCAAATTGGGGAGAAAGGGAATTCACCATTCTGCTTTTTTTTTAAATAATTCACAGAGGTTACAAAATATAACCAAAAATGTATCTGAGACTTGAACTTTCTGTCTTACATTGTGGTATTATGGACTTTCAAGGCTTTATTGTACAATATCCATGGCACATACTCAGCTATGATTATAAATAGGAACAAGATTTAAGGACAATTGCAATAAAATATTGATAGCAATAGAGAAGTGTTCCCAAGTAATGCCCAAAGCTAAAGACTAATAAGATCAACAAGTAATTGGCATACTTTTTCCATCCCTAGGGTCTTCATTTCCCAACACTTGCTTAAGGAAATTCTTGTTTCCTTAATATCTCTTCTATTTTTGTTGGAAAAAATTTTAACTTTCATTTTTAGATGTTCTCAAAATTAAAGAATTATATTCTCTGCCATTTTATGTTTTTACAAAGTGTACCCTTTAATGAAACTCCGTGCCAGCCTGAAATATGCACATAAATTTTAACAGGAAATGTAGTGGCCTACATATTTATTTTTTAAATATTATGTAAACTTATTTGTTTTATGAATGTCTATAAGTATGAATATACATATATGTATACATATGTATAGAATTATGTAGGATGCACGCATATTATATATTATACATGTGTATATATATATATAAAACCTTCATATGCATTTCTGTTAGAGAAATATTAAATATCTGCTGTATATCTAAATGTATTATTTAACTCAAGTAAAGAAAATGGTGTTTCTTTTAATTCTGATATACTTTCTCATAAATTCTATAAAATTTAATTACAAAGTCTTTAATTTTCATTAGCACTGAAAAGCTTTTGTGTCTCTCTGTTGTTTGGTGTTGTTTTTTGTTCTTCCTGAATATGCCATTGACTGTTTTTATAAAGTATATCTCTTTGTTTTCCAGGTCCAGTAGTAAAGTATCTCATCATATTTGAAACATTTTGTTAATGATTCTTAATAGATTCATTACTGTTCTTCTAATTTATATGTCCTCTAACAAAATGCCCTTATTGTATCACTCTAGAACCACTGATTTTCCAGAGTGTATTTTATTGTTGAATCTTCATATAAATTAAGTTTAGAAATACATTGTCATTTTGTCATCTGAGGGGAGACAAAAATATTCCCTAATTAAACCTCCTAATTTTGGTATATTTGGTAAGCTTTGCCTCAGATCTGTATATTTAATAAAACCTCGATTTAAGAGGCACCTAAGAAATATTAGAGAGGTAGTACGTTAATCCATGAGAATCTGCTAATCTCATAACACTAACTAATTTTGAGTGATATTTTGAACCCATTCTATACAAATGAAACAAATGAAATGATTGAAGAAGAGGCTTGGATAAGATGAGAGACTGAGGACTTCTCTGGGCATAAGCCTCAAGTAGAGCCAGAAGGAAGTTTTGGGGACTGTTAAATACTCTCGCTGGGGATTGGAAATAGTACAGAAAGAGGAGGAGAAAAAAAATGAAATTAATTATATAGCAATCTGCATCACATTCAGTAGCTACTAACTGATTTGGGCATGAAATCTAGATTGTCTGACTCTAACGTTTATATTTGGACTATGATGTGAAATGGGTCTGGTGAAAATTATAAAATATATCCTTGAATATATGTTAGAAAATTCATTCATCTGACCTATATTTATTTTTGCTGTTGTGCTTTGTGCTTCCAATCTCAGATCTTCTCCCCTTCTCACAGACTCCATTGCATTTTATTATCAATACTTTCTCTATACTGGATAATTCCCAAAAACATGACTTAGTATCTCCCATTTTAACACACACACAGAGTTTTAGTTTTCCTTGACTCATATGACTTATAGCTAATAATCCCACTTTGCACTTCACAAAACATCTCTGAGGAGTTTCTTACTCTCCCCTGCCATATACCCAGTCACAGTTCAACCCATTTCAGTGCAAATTTCATCCTTTCCAGGCTACTCACTGAAACAGCTCCTACTAGTGTCACCAAAGATCTCCAACGGACAGTGTCCTTTTAAAATTTGCAATCAGATTATCTCAATCTACTATATAAAGCTTTTTCTGACCATCTTCACTCTAGAATAAGAACTAATGTCTTCATGGGAACCCAGAAGGAGCCATAGTTTGGTTTCTCCTACTTCACCTCTCATCACGCATCGGTTCTCCACTTGCTCACTAAGAGCCACCACACTGACATCCACTATTAGCCTCAAAAATCTCAGAATCAGGAAGTTGAAAACAAATGTTCGTGTCATTACCAGGGTGGAATGGCTTTCATTTTCACTGTCTTTTTTCATCCAATTATCTAAGCCTAGAAAGATTTGGAATACTTTTTTTATCTTCCATTTCCTCATTACAATTTTAACCTTACAGAGATGCCACTGGCATTTTATAGCAATTTGCTTCACACTTGCAAAAGGGAAAGAGCCAAGCCCATGCCATAAAAAATAATTGTGTTAGTGAAATTTTAGCTAGAACTGAGCTATTGCAAATTTGCCAAAGTTCAGAGAACATATATGATTTTAAAACAAGAAGATTAAGCATTATTATTTTTCTATAAATCACATTTAAAGAAATAAAACCTGATGATGATGATATTTATTTTCTGACTCTTCCAACTTATGAGCAATAAAATATTTCTATGACCTGTGTCAAAGACAGTCAAGTTTCTGATATTTTGGGGGTCCAAAGTTTCTATTAATGATTGGATGTTGATGTGAGCTGATCCCTCCCTTAGGTGCCTGGGTAAATCCACCACTGGACAAGAGCATTTGTAAGAAAGAGAGAAAGCTTCTTGTCCTAAGGAAGGGTTAAGCCACACAGTCTTGCTCAGCTATTTTATTTTCCTGGGTGGGAGGTTGTAGCAGAAAGATTGATATGCTTGGATCCTGAAAGTGTCTATTTTAGCTCTGACTCAGCCAGTGTTTAGCTATGCTTTGTGACTTTGGGCATCACCTCTCTGATCTTTAGATGCTTCATCTGCAAGATCTAGAAAAATGTTGCATGCATTAGTCTCTCAGTGACTTGATAGAAAAATCATGTAGAGCATCAGCCAACTTACCCAGTGGCACAGCAGTACATAAAGGTAAATCATTTTCCCTTAGTATCAGTATATCAGGGAGCAATGTTCTTTGTTCTTACAGGTTCCACAGTATTTGACCATATGGTAGGCACTGTGCTTGGCTCAGAGAGATGATGCTAATATCAGATATTTTCTGGACTTTTGGTGTGAAGACTTGTGAGAACGTGGGCACTGAGAGGCTTCCCCTTGGCTTTTCTGTTGAGGGGTCTGTAACTGGTGTAATAAATTAAGAATATGTAGATTATAACCACTGAATGAGGAGGCACAAGCCATCCCCACCCTATGGGATCAAGCAGGTGGCTCCCTTAGCCTCCAAGCTCCCACTTTTGTGGAGTGAAACTCTGATTGAAGGCACAGTTTCAATACACTCATTGGAAGGAAGTCAAGTCACAAGATTTATTGCCTATCAATCCATGAAACAGTGGGCGGGGGTGGTTGGGGGCACAGTGAGGTGGTGGAAGGGTAGTTCTCCAACCCAGGACTTGAATGAGCAGAAGATAGACAGCAGGGTAGCAAGCACCTATTACCTATAAGGTGGTTGGTGCAGAGATCAACAACTTTTCAGGGGCTCAACACTAAATGGTTATTTTAAAAGATTCCCCAGCAAAAGAAAAGTAGGAACTTATGGTGAGAATCCTAATCTCACATCCTTATCTAAATGTCCAGACTCTGGATGTGAGCAGGGTTATCATATTGTTAAATACTTAGGCAGAAACTCCAAATAGCTATTTTCTCATCATAGCTTTCCTATCAAATCTAAGACAAGCATAGAAAAGATCTGCCTGGGATCAAGGCCCCTTTATAGTTTGGGTAGATATGGTTTTCAGATGTCTCCCTTGAATGTCAGGGAAGTCCTAAATTTTAGGCCTTTATGCCATTTTAAACTGGTTGGAAGTCCACCCATGCATTGAGATTTTACCTTAGAACTGTAAATGAGTTACGTCCTGTGTCATAGTTACACAATCAACTTTCCTCTGAGTTTCATTTTGACGCAGCCAACCAGGACACAGTCTAACACGTAGTGAAGAAATCCGAAAAGCAGAAAATTTCATTCTTCAATATAAAATAACAAATGTTACAATACTTCTTCTTTTCTTCTCCTAGGTTTGCCAATCTGACTAAAAAGCACCATAATAGAATTAATTCATCAAGCAAAGACTTATCACATCATTATCAATTCCTTTGTTTCATTCTTCTATACAATCCATTCTCAGGTGGTGTGGGATGTATCACCAACATATCACATGAATCCCCTGAATTTTCTCCATCAACAGGGTCATTATCCCTGCCCAAACCACCTTCATCTCTTACCTAGTCTATAAGATGAGAAGACGAGACTAATATTACCCTAACCAATCTATGTATTTCTTGTCTATGTATAATTCATTATCCATTAATAGCCAGAATCATATTTTTTAAACATGAAGAGTCCAATGGACCTTCTCCACAGAGACACAACCAAAACTAGTGAAAATTTAAAAATCAAACAAACAAAAAACATTTAAGGGAAACTACTACAAAATATTTAAAAAGAAATATTACTGATATGCAAAAAACAGAGAAAAAACTAACTCAGTTGATGTAAAACGCTTACTCCAACCAGAGAAGGAAAAACGAGAGGAAGGTTAAAAAAGGAAACAAAGAACAAGTACAACTTTAGAAAGGACTTACAAACATGGTAGATGTTAATCCAACTGGATGAATACTCACTTTAAAAATGAATGATTGTCAAGAGTTTAACTAAGTCACTCCATGATATTGCGGTCTTGGCTTCCATTTTGTTTCGCTAAGCTGCCTGCATGGGCCTTGAACTGACACAAGCTTCATCATGCAAGCACAAGGCCTAGGTAACAGCCCCTAGAGTCACAAGAAATTGTGACTGCCTGATATCACTTCCCCAACCGTCCTTGTGTTACTCATTGATCCCCTGCTCCTGGGGCCATCCCTTTGTATACCACTTACATAAGAAGGCTGGTATAGCTTACCAAACACTGGTGTAGTTTACCAAACCCTTTTGATTTGAATTGACCAATCCTGCATATGACAAAAGAGGATGCATTTGTATTGTTCTTAATTCCTGATTGTTAGTTTTTTTTAATGAAGAACTCTATTCTTTAAAATTGTGGGTAACCCATGGAATAGAATTAAACAGGAAATATCAGAGCTTTGTTTCTCTAAAAACTACCGTTAGTTTTTTTTAGCAAAGTTAATTTTGAGAAATATCAATGGATAAGAACCCCTCCTGTTAAATGGCAGACCCATCTGAATTTTTCTTGGGTATAGATTTTCATTGCTACAACTCGGGACAAAAAGAAAAAAATAATGAATCCTATGTATGTGCATTTTGATGTTCCTTAAGAGATGGAGAATTTAATTACGCTGATCTAATTATGCCCAAACCTAGTTTGTCTGATTTGATTACAACTGAGTCTAGGCTTTGTGTAAGGTTACTGCTGAATCGGGACTACTCTAATTTCTGCCAAAGCTAGTTTACATGTTCTTTTCATGGCCAAAATTATCTAGCTTATAGCTACAACAAAATTAACATTTTGTTGCACAGAGTACTTATCTGCATAATTCCTCTACCCCAAAAACAAGAAAATATAATTTAAACTTAAAGGAATGATTGGAATGAGCAAAAATTGCACTGGATTTATAGAGGGCAAAATAAGAATTTGCGTGTTTTAAAGAGATGGAAAAAGCATTAGCTACTTCAAATGTAACTAACTTCCTCATAATACTGTGCATGTTTACATCATTCGTAGAACCAGAGAGCCTCCTCATTTGAAGAAAAGTCATATTGTTATTGGATTCAAGGGATGGTATATTAGGAAAGATAAACACAATTATCTGCAAAGCAGGTTTAATTTCTCTAGATTGTTACAATTTATGGTTAGCCCAGAATATAGAGGCCCATTTAGCTACTCTTAACTCAGTTTCTTGAGTTCCTGTCTAGTTTCTCTTAGGAGAAAGCAAAAGCAGGAAAACATCTCTAGACTGTAAATTTTCTCAAGAAAACAAGTGCTGCAGTTTATTTAAGAACAAGCTGGAAAATCCTTAGCATATGGGTCATTTCAGCTTCAGGAAGGGGCGAGAAGGATGGGCTGGGCAGGCTCAGTTTATGTCACTAAGTGAGTATTAATTATGTCTCAAATCGGTGTGAGGTTTTTTGAGAAAGCTAAGTAGCGTTGCAGAAGAAATGATTTATAAATAATATATAAGAAGAGCTTAGACAAATAAATCAACTTTTTCTAAATAGGCAAAATTTTTTTCGTCCTTTGACTTAGAAGCTGACAGTTTATGTTTGCTCTTGTTATTTTTTAGTAAACTGTTCTCAAAAGAGACAGACAAATGCCAATATAGGTTGTGATATTATGGCCACCTACAGTTACAGGGGATGAATTAATGGTTAAGATATCTTGATTGGTATTAATTTTCTAATAAACAAGATAATTAACACAAGAATAAAAGCAAAAGAAAAGAAAGAAAGAGAGAAAGAGAGAAGTAAAGAAAGAAAGAAAGAGAGAGAAAGAAAGAAAGGAAGGAAGGAAGGAAGGAAGGAAGAAGGAAGGAAGAAAAAGAAAAAGAAGAAGAAAAGAAAAAGAAAAAAAGAAAGGAAGGAAGTGAGGAAGAAAGAAGGAAAGAGAGTCTGTAATATAGAACATAAATCCTGCAGTGTTTACATAACACTGTAATGTGACAAGCAAATACTACACATAGCATGCTAAGGAAGCAGATTGGAAGATAAAAGAAATAACTACGGAATTTCCTCTTGACTATGTGGGGACTTATTTAACATCCTCAGGAAAGCATGGCCAAAGTGAAAAGGAACAAATAACTGTGAACAAATAATTCAGTCTACCATAGAGCCCATCTTGTGTGGACATCAGTTGAAAAAGCCACTGAACATCTTTCTGGAAATTTCAATATAAACCTCTGTCCTTGAGACACTGGATTAATTTAACTTAAAAAAAAAAGCATTAACCTCATGATCTCAAGAGAGTGTCACATTCATGGGTTCATCTCAAGTCTGGAGCTAGACAAATGGAAGCATTTTAAAGATGTTCTTTTCCAAGTCATCCAAATTGAAAACTCATTAAGAAGCATTCAAAATAAATATAGTGTGTTACAATCTGGTAGAAGGAAGTCGTTTTTATGCCATGAGTTCAAATGTGTCACAGCTGAGCTTCTTTGTTCAGGTGCTATTTTTAGATCTGAAATAAGCAGAAAGCCAAAGGTGGTTTGGGCACCATTTTTCTTGCATAAAATTTGTGGGCTATTGCTATTTCTAGTAAATGTAAGAATAATTAGTTTATGTTAACTTTTCATGTTAAAGCACTCTGCTAAGCACTTTGCCTTCACTATGTAATCTAATCTTCACAGTGATTCTATGAGGCAGAATTATCTCCTGCACAGGTGGGTAAAACAGACGAAATTGTGTCCCAGAGCGGCTCCACAACAGGACCAAAATGAATTTGTTTGATGCCGAACTTCCTCCTTTTAAGTATTGCATTATTTTATAATGTTATCATATATCAAGTTGTTTGGCAATGTGAAGCACTTTGCTTAAAATGGCGAATTCACTTTTAATAGAAAGCTAATGCATAAAATAAAATTAAAAAAGAGAAACATGTGGGAACCAGAAAACACTTGGAAGTTCGCAAACTGAGGTGATTTTTAATGTATATGGTTTGAAATTGCAATACAAAAATCACAAAAGCAAAATTATCCAACACAAATATAAATAGAACTTATTAATAAAATCTGCTGCCATCAAAGTGTCTATCACAGTGAAATAGTGTGATATGATACAATTTTGAGGTTATTTCAGGGTTGGAATGATTCTGGCACTATGAAGGCAATAGTCAACAGGCATGCTTTTGGCCTATGAGAATTAGGAAGGCCAATTAAGTCTGACATTGTTAACGTTCCTCTCTCTAGGGCAATAGAACTTGCTTTGGAAGAAAAGGATGAAGCTGGAATGCACAGGGAAAGTGTTTGGTTCATGCTTTAAGAAACCCTTTTTATGTGAACTTTTCAACTAAATTGTGACACAAATTTTTCAACCTCTTAATATAATCCATAAATTTTTGTGGAAATATTTGTGGAGCAGACAGTCTGTTCAATGTAAATATTGGTTCTCATGTTTTGTTTGTTAATACAGATTTCCAAGGATATATGTAAATGTGACATTCAAAGTTTTTTGGTTTTTTTTTTTTTGTCAGACTCAGAATAATATTTCTCTACAAAACTGCATTGAATACTATTTAAATGCTTATACCAGCAGTCTTGCATTATATTGAATTTTATTTTATTTTTTCAAAATACTTTTAAATACTCATGGCAAGATCAGTTACAACCATAAATGGGATAAACTGTTAATTTTTCAGTGATGAAACTTGTTTATCATTAGTGATAGTTACATAATATATGCAGTGATAGAATTCATAATATTTTAAGACCAAGGATTTATAAAAATGGGAAATTTAGAAGGCATAGGAAGAATGCCATGTCGGAACGTGTCCATTTTATTTTCACTTGGAGAACCTTTGCCTTTGCAGAAAAAAATGCAGTTTTCTTGAGAATACTTGTTGAAGAAGGTCATCAAGAAGATGTGACACCAGTTGACCTGCAAGCTGAACCCCAGCTTTTAGAGGCTCCCCACAACCTCCCCTGCCTTTGAAGTATGCATGTCGCTTGCTTTCTCTGCTCCCAGAAGCTGCTACAAGGATATGGCCTTGAGAAATGGCCTTGATATTTTGAGAAATGTGATGTTGAGACTATCTGGACTGGGTACATGACTGAATTTGGTTAAGGCCCCCTGTGGATATGACTGAACACACTTAAGCCCCTATATAATTATAAGATTTTTGGGGTGGTGCAGAAGTCTACTCATCTTGTGACTGCCCAAGACAAATCTTGTGAGTAAATTCCCATCCTATTCAAACTGCCAGCCTCCAACCTGGAGTGGGCTGCTTCTTTCTTTGTCTTCTCCCTGCCCTCTGTGCACAGGGACAGTTTCAGATTACACAGTAGAAGCTAATGGGGAGGTTGTGTAGCAACAACACTTAATGAACAAAAGAAAAGCGATGTTTTTTGAAATTCACGAATCAGGTGACAATGCTTCCACTCTTAGGTAATACTTGCCTTTGCTAGTTCTATTGCATGGTTATCTTCTGCTAATAGGGATTCAGTTATAATTATTCGATAAATCTTCAAGGTGAGTGAATTTATGTCACTACTCACACTCAAAAAAGGATCTGTTGACACAATAGGGATCTGGAGTGCTCACATTGAAGCAATTCTTTGCTCTACATGTTTCTAGTTTAAGATAATACAAGGTCCGATTATATTAGACAGGCTTTGATAATTTTTCAATGGCTAGAGATTTTATTTTTACAGCTTTTAGATGAGCATTTGAATTGCTTTCTTCTTCTTCTTTTTTTTTTTTTTTTGGCTGAGGAAGATTTGCCCTGAGCTAACATCTATACCAGTCTTCCTCTGTTTTGTATGTGGGTCACTGCCACAGCATGGCCACTGAAGAATGGTGTAGGTCTGCACCCGGAACCAAACCTGGGCCGCCAGAGTAGAGCACACTGAAGCACTAGGCCATGGGGCCAGCTCACCTTGTAATGCCTTCTTCTAGAGAAAGCCCAGGAATTAAAGAGCACGATTTGTACAAAAGAATGAGAAGAAAATCAGGATGAACTATGTCACAACTCGTACTATTATCGTATTTCCATCTTGATTATTTCTCTCATAAAAGGCCAATTCCGTAAATAATTGAATGTACTATAAAATTGTTAACAAAATGATAGAATTAGGTATATTAGCCTCATCCCTCTCTAATCCTCCTTTGATCACTTTTGAGAAACCAATTTTTAAAAGTCTAAACAACTCAAAGCAAGAAAAAAAAAGGTGGAGAGAGAAAGAAATAAGAATCTAACTTATCTAACTTTCTGAGAACATTTCAATCAGTTTCTAAAACTGAAAATTCCATGATCATTGCAGGACCACCATATTCTAGATTGACGAATTCTCAAATTAGCATTGCAACTATAGATCTCAAAATGGATCTTGCCGTGTTGTTACATATGTAAGCGTAGGTAGGTTATTGGACTCATATCTAAAACACTTAGACCTGAATCAACATTCAAATAATAAATAGAATTTCTATATAACTGGGAAACTAACAGTAAATGGTTTAGTAGTGTCACAGAAATTTTCTCAATCCTGAAATTACACATTTTTAAAAATCTGAGAAATGTTTTTAACACCTGACAAAAATAGTGATTTTTGTCACAAAAATAGTGACATAAACGTAAACACTAAATTTGAGATCTACTTGGAAGGTTTTTTCCCCTTAATTGCATTTCTGAGGGTTCATCAAACTAAATTTGGTAATGCTAAGTAGAACAATAAGAATGTAATTTATATTTGGGTGAGATTCTATTTTTGAAATATTAGCCAATTCTCTCTCACATTCAGTTTCCTGTTACTCCTAATTTGTCTCTCTATTCAACAGCTAGATCCTTTTTCATTTATTCTTCAGGAAAGCACTAATGAAACTGATCATAAGAAAAGATAATTTTTATAGTTTGGAGTTGGAAAGTTTAAGCCCTCAGGGAATAGGAGAAGTTCGGATGAAGATTTTAGAGTTGGAAGAAAACATGAAGATGGTAGGTTAAACTATCAAACTCTCAGATTACATGATAGGCCTTTTATGTTGCAGATTAGGAGTAAGTAGCAAGAGAAGCAAGTAGAAGCAACTAGAACTGGTGAGTCCTTGAGAAGAAGCTCTATGGGAGTTGATAGATAGACAGACAGATAGATATAGATAAACAGATAGATAGGTGTGGGGATTTGCTAGTACAAGGGAACCATTACTCTTCTAAGTAGAGTGTGAAGTGGCATCAAGGCCCCAGATTACACAGGGCATATTGCGTCTATGAAAAAACTGTCCTGAGCATGATGGTAAAGAAATGGCATATTGCCAGTACACCTCAAATAGTGGAACCCAAATGCTGAAAAATCTTAGGCAATGCCACAGAGTACCCTGTGCCTCAGTAAAAGTAACAGGTTGAAACCTGAGAACCACAGAGAGGCCTGGAAGTAGCTGATTTTGAGCAGACCAGAGAGAAAGCAAGAATTTGAGGAAATAACAGTTATTTTCATACGTCTGGGGTCAAATATCAAAATAACCAAAATGTCTCAGTAGATACCATCATGGGTAGGTAGAGACATCAAAGATCATATAATTAGTCCTTGAGCTCTTAGCATTATGTGTGTTCCACAAGAAGTTAGACTCAACCCCAGGAGAAGAAAGAGGGACACCCAAATTTACTAATCTTAACTTTCTACCACTCAGGAACAAGAGGGCTTGACATGATATTTTTTTATATAAGATTTTATAAACTCAGGGACCTTTTTTGCACCGCACATATTTTCTGAGTGAAAGGAAGTAACAGTAAACAAATTGGAACTTTCATTCTGTCCTTGTGAAGCCAGGTGTCTGAGAGTTGCAGTAAATATTTAAAAAGAACATGATTACCCTTTGACCTTGTTCCCAACACAGACACAGTTGAAAAGAAGTTAATCCACGCATCATTATAAACTTGTTAACTTGCTGTTTTCTTGTTTAACCTAAAAGGTGACCCAAGGGTCACAAGGATTTATGAGCTTGTTTTGCAGAAGAAAGAGAATGCCTTTAAGGAAGTTATGACCACCAGATAACCAGAGTCCAGCTTCCACTGATACCTAGAAATTTGGTTGCCCAGGGGCTTATCTGGATTGAAAGAAATGTGGACTTCCCCTTTGTTTCTCCAAATCTCTTCCTCCCAAGACCCTTCACTCTATAAAGACCCACTGCTTTCTTCTTTCATCAAGGTGGATTTGAGAGAATCTATTATCCTGCCTTCTTGTTTTTGCCAATTCAAATAAACCTATCTCTGTCTCCAAGAACCAGGGTCTCAGGGATTAGTTTATTGCACATCAGACACACAAATTTGAGATTAAGAGGTTCAGTATCACTAGTAAGGTGGAGGAAATAGAAAAACGAGATTTGGATGACTGCAGTATACTTAATATCAAAGGTGATAATCCCAGTGTTAAAGAAATTACGTTTCTTGTTGCTTTGCTGATAGGAATTAGTTTATAATTAATTTCATTGGGAAGGAATTTGAACCTGTGGGAAGGGAAGAAGTTAAGTTTGACTTAGAAGCTTTTGTCTCAGCTGACATATTGGATGGTGAAGCTGTCTAAGTACAAATAACTAGGCAGGAGCTGATTTCAGGAACTTGAAGAAACTTGGGACACTCAAAACAATACATTCAGTAAACAGTCAGAAATAGAGATAATATATATCTGAATAACTGATAGAATATGGCACTTATAGGTATTCAACAAATATTTCTTGAATAAATATACTACCTAAGAAAAAAATGTTAGAAAAATCAAATCAGTTTTACAAGTTTGTTTCATATACAATCATCATACTTATTCACATTGATACCTTTGTTTTAAGTATCACAATGTTCGATTTGCTTAACATTTTAAATCTGGTGACTTTTATAATCTTAATGCCTTTTGTTTAATTTGATTATGATCTGTCAGTGATACAGGGCTGGATTTTGTTTGCATACGTAATTTAACTTACATAGCCAGATGCAAAATGATTCATTTATGAGCAAAGTTGGGGGAGCCATGTTATATTCAGTTAACAAGTCCAAGGTATGGACTTCTTTGTCAAAACGTGTAACAAGTCAATAGCATTAATAATTTAGATGCCTGGATAGCACATAAGGATGGGAAAATGACACAACAGAAGTGGAAATAAAGTGAGAGGGTCCAAAGAACTAGTATAATTGGAACCAGGATGCAAAAATATGTTTTAAATGGGGCCAATTTGGTGGCACAATGGTTAAGTTCATGCACTCCACTTTGGCGGACTGGGGTTCACTGGTTCGGATCCTGGGTGCAGACATGGCACTGCTTGGCAAGCCATGCCGTGGTAGGCGTCCCACATATAAAGTAGAGGAAGATGGGCACGGATGTTAGCTCAGGGCCAGTCTTCCTCAGCAAAAAGCGGAGGATTGGTGGCAGATGTTAGCTCAGGGCTAATCTTCCTCAGAAAAAGAAAATATGTATTTTAAATGCTCGTGGGTCTGAAATTCTAAGGATATAAGACGTACCATGTGAAATAGTACTAGTATGAAGATAGCTTCTGTAACGAGCATGATCTGTGGAAGTTTAGTAATGAACACTCTTCAGCTTAGAAAGTAGTTTTGGTACAAACCAATCTGTAGTTGATGAGAAATTTCGTTTCAACAGAAGGTGCTGCATGTTCTATGAGGCTCTTTAACCCAATGGCTCAGTGTTGTAACATTACTGTGTAAATGTAATAAAGTTTCCTTACAATAGTGGTACTTGAAAAGAACACTAGCAAGAATTAAACTACTATTGGAAGCAATGTTTGTGAAGAGGATCCAGACTATAATATCCATATATTTTATATATAAACACACAAAGGGAGAGAGGGAGAGATTTGTTTAAAGTGATTGGTGATTGTTGGTAATTGGCAAGTTCAAATTCTCTAGGGTAAACCAGCAGGCTGGAAATTCATGTAAGAGGAAATGTTGCAACCTTGAGTCTGAAATCCACAGGGCAGACCTCACAGGCTGAAAACTCAGAAACTCTGGCAGGGTTTCTATGTTTCAATCTTGAGGAGAATTCTTCTTCAGGAAACTTCAGTCTTTGCTCCTAAGGTCTTCAAGTTATTGCACAAGGCCCATCCGCATTAGGGAGGGTAATCTGCTTTACTCAGTGTTGACTGATTTAAATGTTAATCACACCTAAAAAATATCTTCATAGTAACATCCATGCTGGTGTCTGACCAAACAGCTGGACACCACAGTTTAGCCCAACTGACACATAAAATTAACCATTACACAGATTAATGGACTAGCAGAGAATAAGAATGGTAATACTCAGCAAAACCCAAAAACTCACTGAAAAATAGAGTTCCCATCTTTTTAGATTAGGAGTTTAATTGTCACGGGCTAATGAAAATAGTGCTCATTAATTGAGATCCTAGTATAGATGAAATGCGTAGTGTTGTCTCCTTTCCAATATTACAATAATATTTTGTGTTACTTACATGGGATTTGCACACCTCTTTATATGGTATTCTTTAAATCTATTCTTTTGTCCACTCATGACAGCGTGTCTAATTTTTTAACTTCCTAGAATGTGGCATATTTCTCCAATGTTGTAAAGCGCCAGGACTTTAATACACTGAAATTAGGTAATCAGTTTTTTAAAAAAGTATAAATAAATTGTTTCCATCATTTATTCATTCAATGATGCAAATACATCTGGACTATGTCAAGTGCCAGGTTGTATACTCAAAGCTAATATGCAAATGTGATGGATGCAGAATTGACAAGTGAAATACAATGTCAAAGAGCTATATTTTAAGACCCACAGTTGGAGACAATGTTGAAAGCAATTTTGTAAGATAAATCCAAAATTTTAAAATTATACAAAAATAATTATTAGGCTTCTAGCTCTAAACACATAAAAGGTGAATTATGTAAATGATTGTGATCTACAGAAAACTCATAGACTAGGATATCATCAAAATTGTGTCAGAACGTATTTCAGCCAACCAAAATTACTTAAAACTTATTTTAGTAAGCCTAGCAATAGGTTGATCACTTGTACTTCCTTAACTTCCTTAGGTATAGATTCTCACAACAAAATCCATCTAAGAAATCATATTAAACACTGGCATGTGAATGTGTGCTATGGTCTTTCCATCATCCAATTTTGATATGACTAAGGCCCTGGCACTTGAAGATGGTTAGAAATATTTCATAGTGACACTCTATAGCGAGGGAAGAGCCTCTCATCAATTCATCCATGATGGATTGAGGTTGAGTTCGAGCAGTTTAGGGGAGTTCATGACACTTGTGTCTCAACACGAACTTTCTAAATCACTAGTTGCCTAGCTTTTCACTTCTCATGATTGCCATGTCAATTTGGCCTCCACTATGGAGAGCTACAGAGAAACCAAGACACACTCTCCACAGAGACTAGTTTCTTAGACTCATTTCTCAGTAAAGTCCTCTTTGTTTTGTATTTTATCATTTTCTCTATTTTATGCATGAATCTTGGCTCAGCCCTGACAGTGAAATGTGTAAGCTAATATAATTTAATAAGTATAAAAATTTTCATCATTTAGTATTTTCCAAATATGACTCATATTACATTATTAAGGCAAAATTATGGATAACTGAATATCTTAAAACGTCCTCCAAGGATTTGTTTTATCTTTTTTTTTTAAGTGAGAAATCATTTGACATTGACATCATAGTTCAAATAAATCTTCAAATTATTTTCAACATGAAGTAGAGCAGAATTGCTGATTCAGGTTTTGTAAGAGTTTCTTTTTCAGTTGAATTAAAAATTTTAAAAACAAAAACAAAGAAGAACAACATGATGTTATGCTCTAGTATATACTAATAGAAATGTACACCTATCACAAGAGTATCCAATTTACTTGTCTAGAAATCTCTGCAATACTATACGCAAATTCATAAAGCAAGCAATTTACATTAACCTAGGAGAATGGATGTTGAAGCAGCTCAGAGGAGCAAAGACAAGTATTCATTGCTGTTACTCAAACTGAAATTCTCTATATGACACTCCAGAGTGACATGGGCAAGTAGACTATCCAGAGATTGCTTAAAAAATAAATAAAATAAAATACACATACAATAACACCCATGTTAAGTAGTGTAAATATCATTCCTAACTAATTCTCCCCCTAGAAATCAATGTCTTGAAACTGACCTTTAAGCCTAGAGGTCCAATGAGATAAAATTACTAATTAATAATTTGATTCTTCTATAAATTTTTATAATACTAGAAACTGTACACCTCCTTTAAATACTCAACTTAGACTAGGATAGCTATCTCTATGAGCAAAATAAAAATAAATAAATATTGAATTTAACAAAACTACAGTAAAAACCTGAGTGGCATGTATCCAGTGACAGAATATAAATGAATATCATTACTGTTTGGCAATAGAAGAATCTCTTGGTATAAATAAATATGTTATAAAATTTTGAAAAAGAACTCCAATGCCCTGCCTAGCCTAGTGCTAGCTGATTCTACTCATTTCCTCTCTTGATTCTCATCACATCGTTGTAAGCCCTCTGCCTATTTGAGAGGAATTCCCTAGAGGAGTAGACTAAGATTTTTCCCTCCCCATGTGCTCTGAAAACCAAGTCTCAGATACTATGAATCGGTTCCGTCAATGACTTCGTTGGCTGGAACTAAGAAGCTTGTGTGTGAGTGGTACAAAGATGAAGGGACTTTTCAAAATCAACCACCACAGTGAATTTCAGCAGTGATGGCTGGTATTCTGAAGTCATTGCAGCATTTGTATTGTCCAACTATTAATTCTAATAGATTATTCTGTTTTTGTTTGTTTTATTTTTCCTTTTGTCTTATTTTCTATTTTCCTAACCTGATGCTCAAGTTTCTATCTAATTTGTCAAATCCTAATGTCGCTCATTAAATCATTCATGTGGCACATAGTTCTTTAAGGACTTACTATGTGTCAGGCATTGTTTGAGGTGTGAAGGTACACCAAACGAATAAAATAAAATTCATGCTGTCAGTTAGCTTACATCATTTAAGAGAAGACCTATAATAAAATAAATAAACTATATAGTCTATCATATGGTGATAAGCAATACAAAGAAAATTAAATCAAGGGAAAAACGAAACAGGGTTGTGAAGGTTCTATTTTTAATAGAGTAATAGAGAAAGATATCTTTGATATGCTGGTATTTAAGCAAAAAACCTGAAGAAGAAGAAGAAGGAGAGGAAGAGGAAGAGGAATGGAAGGAGCAGAAGGACGTAGCTGCATGGATACGTGGGGGGAAACTGTTTTCAGGCTGATAAAACAGCAAGAACAAAATCTCTGAGGTTGTTCCTGTTTATTGTGTTTAAAGAACAGAAAGGTACCAGTGGGGTATAATACATTTCATCTTCCAACAAATCCATATCGCTTTATGAAAGCCAGGAATACTTTCTGTTACATGTGTCAGAAAGTGTCTTTACTCATGTTACTAGCAACTTGCAAAGATGTGAAAATAAGTCTCTGGGAAATTAAATTTATGCCAACATAGGAACTACTTTTTGGAGCCAGTTACTCATTTTTTATGTGAGATTATATATGTAACTATCTATTCATATAAATAACTACTTTTCCATCTATCTATCCATTTATCTATCTATCTATCTGTCTATCTATCTATCATCAGTCTGTCATCTCCTGATACCTTTGAATTCTGACACATTTAAGATCTTTATTTTGTGTTGGAAGATGGCACCTACTGGTGACATTTAAAATCGCTATCAAAGTAAATGATCAGAAAAAATACAAAAGAAGTCCCTTACTTTCTGACAACTACAAATAAGTGTGGAAACAAGAAATCCATCAAAAGAATTCAAGGAAATTATGATGTGTGAAGAGCATCTTGGTAAACTGAAGATGACTGTGAGTCTTTTCTGATTTACACTCACTCAGTATCTTCTTTGTTGATACAAGATGTTACAAATTTCAAGCATCTTGCTCCCTAGAAACACTGAAAGGATTTGCCTCAAGCCATAGTTCTCCTTACCTCTTTGTTTCTTTGTTTCTATGATCTGGATAACTCATAAAAATAACATAGAAATGCTCAAAGAAAAATATGGAATATTTTCCCTACTTTTATATAATTTCTGGTCTTTACCAGCACTTATCTCTTGAATCAAATGGGTGAATATTGTTACAAAATTTGGCTTCTTTAATTATCGTTCTAGATTCCAGATGTACTTTTCCAGCTGTTCAGTACACAATTCCACTTTGTGTTTTCATAGGAATTTCTAAATTGTCGTTTCCAAACTTTCTTCTGAAATTCCACTACTTTATCACTGCCAACAAACCTATAAAATAAGGAGAAGTTCAAGGTGATTTTTTAGATTTATAAGCTGGTAGGACAGTGATTCAAATAACTGAGAGATTTTAACAGACAAATAAGAGTGTGATCAGAGGAATTTCATAATAAAGTGTGGAGATGACAACTTAGACATTCCCATGAAAAATCAAGCTGTAACTGTCTAGCAAACAGCAGAAACATACAGCTGGAATCTAGAAGAATAATCAAAGAAGAAGATAAATATTGGGAAGTTATTAGCATATATGCAACAGATTTTGTTCAACATGACGAGAAAGGGAAAAGTAGTGACACAGAAAAGGATAAGAGCAAGGATGAGTTTGGGGTCAAAATTGCCATTATTTTTACTTATGAGAAAAATGAGACAATGAGTAAAACAAGAAAGTTCAGAGAAGCAGAAATCCCACGAACGAGAAGAGTAACAGAAATCAATGAAAAGCTTTTTTACATGGAGGATGCTTCTTAATGTAAGTAATCATTAAATCAGTCACAAAGTAGCCATTTTTTCTTTTCTTTTTCTGCTATATTTTCATTGTGGTAAAATACATGTAATATAAAATAAGTCATTTAACCATTTTTACATGTATAATGCACTGCCATTAAATACATCCACAATGTTGTGCAACTGTCACTACTATTCAATTCTGAAATATTTATCACCATGAAGAGAAACTCTGTACCCATTAGGCAATAATTTCCCAAACCTCCTTACTGCTAGCTGCTGATAACCTCTAATCTGTATTCTGTCTCTGTTAAATTTCCCATTTTGAATATTTCATGTAAATGGGGTCATATAATATTTGTCCTTTTGTATCTGGCTTAAGTCACTTAGCATGTTGTTTTCAAGCTTTATCCTTGTTGTAGCATATATCAGAACTTTATTCTTTTTTATGGCTAAATAGTATTCCGTTGTATGTATATATCACAACTTTTGTTTATTCAGTCATCTATTGATGGACACTTGTGTTGTTGCTACTTTTTGGTTATGGTAAATAATGCTGCTATGAATATTGGCATGCATATATCTGTTTGAGTTTCCTGACTTCCTTTCCTTTGGTTATATCTAAGAGTAGAATTGCTGGGTCACATAGTAATTATATGTTTAAATTTTTTTTTTTAGTGAGGAAGATTGGCCCTGAGATAACATCTGTGGCAATATTCCTCTATTTTGTATGTGGATCATCACCACAGCATGGCTTGATGAGTGGTGTAGGTCTGTGCCTGGGATCCAAACCTGTGTTTGAACCCCAGATCACTGAAGCAGAGTATGCCAAACTTAACCACTGTGCCACCAGGTCGGGCCCTAACTTTTTGAGAAATCATTAAACTGCTTTCCACAGGAGCTATACCATTTCACATTTCTACCCAAAATGTACAAGTGTTCCAACTTCTACACATCATTGCCAATATTTATTGTCTTTTGTTTTTTTGATAAAGCAAATTCTAGAAATTATATAATGGAACAAAATAAAAATTCTAGAGTTGATAAGTACAATAAATAAAATATAAAGCTCACTAGATGGGTTCAACAACAAATTTGATTAGGTAGAAGAATTCTGTGTAGATTACATCATGTTCGCCACCCAAAGACTAATTATAATCCATCACCACACATGCGCCTAATCACCCTTTTTTAAAAATCCTGTTAATTTTTGCTTCATATATTTTGGAGTTCTATTGTATTTTATGTTTGCTACGACATCCTAATGGACTGGAACTTTTATCAAAATATACTTTCTTTGTGTCTTATAACCACATTTTACTTAAAATTTACTTTTTCTAATAATAATAAAATTGTTCCAGTCTCTTTTGGTTACTATTCACCTGGAATATCTTTTTCCATCTTTTTACTCTTAACTTCTTTGTGTCTTTGAATCTAAAATAATTCTCTTGTAAACAGTATATAGACGAACAACGTTTTACTTTTTAATCCACTCTGCCAATCCTTGCATTTTAGTTGGAGAGTTTAATCCATTCGTTTTTAAAGTAATTACTTATAAGGAAAGACTTACTTCTTCAGTTTAGCCATTTGTTTTCTGTATGTCTTACGTGCTTTCTCTCACTGAATTCCTCCATTACTGCCTTTTGATTTTTTGTAGTGTACCATTTAGATTCCATTCTTCTGTCATTTTCTATACATTTTTGGTTATTTTCTTAGTAGTTACCTTGAAGATTACAATTAACATCCTAAACATTTAACAACCTGATGTGAATAGTAACACCTTACTTTCAATGGTGTCCAAACTCTCTGCTCCTATCCACCTCTGTCCCTACACCTTTATATTGTTATTGTCACAGATTACATCTTTATACATTGTATGCCCATTAATATAGATTTAATAATTTGCCTTTTAAATTACATAAGGAAACAAACAGGAGTTGCAAACCAAAGTACAGTGATACTGGTTTGTATATTTACTTATGTAAATAAGTAAGTAAATGAGTTACCTTTACCAATGTTCTTTATTTCTTTATATGGCTTCAAGTTGCTGTCTAGTGTTCTTTCATTTCAGCCCAAAGGGTTTTGTTTAGCATTTGTTAAGGCAGATCTACTAGTAATGGACTTCCTTAGCTTTTGTTTCCTGGGAATATCTTAATTTCTTCCTTATTCTTGAAGGATAGTTCGGTTGAGGTTTTTTCCCTATCTTAAGTACTTTGTGTCATCCCACTGTCTTCTAGTCTCCATAGTTTTGGATAAGAAATCAGCTGCTAATTTATAAAGGATATCTTGTATCATGCAAGTCACTTTTGCTGCTTTTAAGATTCTCTTTTCATGTTTGTCTTTCAATAATTTGACTACAATGTATCTCAATCTGGATCTCTTTGAATTTATCCTGCTTGGAGTTTGTTGAGCATCTTGAATATATAGATTCATGTCCTTCATCAAATTGGGGGAATTTTCCTCCTTTGTTTGTTCAAATATTCTTTCTGTGCCCTTTTCTCTCACTGCTCCTTTGGGAATTCCAGTAATGCACATTGTGGTCTGCCTGATGTTTCACAGGTCCCTTATGCTTTGTTCATTTGTCTTCATTTTTTTTTCTTTCTTTTCCTCAGAATGTCTAATTCCAATTGTCCTCTGTTCCTATTTGCTGATTCTTTCTTCTACCTACTCAAATCTGTTGTTGAACCCATCTAGTGAACTTTATATTTTATTTATTGTACTTATCAATGCTAGACTTTCTATTTGCTTGCATTATATAATTTCTCTTTGTTGAGTTTTTCATTTAGTTCATACATTTTTTTCCCCCTAGTTTCCTGGTTTCCATACACGTTTTCCTAGTTTCTTTTAGTTCTTTTCCATAGTTCCCCTTAGTTATTTGAGCATATCTAATACAGTTGATTTAAGATCTTTAGGAAGTTTAGCATGTGGGCTTCCTTAAGTACACTTTCTGTAATTTTTTCTTTGAATGGCCCATACTTTCCTATTTCTTTGAAGGCTTTCTGATTTTTGGTTGGTGAAAATTGGGCATTTGAATATTATAATGTGGTAACTCTGGAAATCAGATTCTCCCCTTCCCTGGGATTTACTGTTCTTGTTTTTTGAAGGCTTAACTTGTGTTCAACAAACATTTGACTGAGATTTCCTTGTATGGCAGGAGAATATTTTAAATTGTCTTTTATTGATTCAGCATTCACTTCATTGCTGTAAGACTTTGACCATTTCCTAGAATTCTGATAAAGTTGGTTCAGATAGTTTCCTTTTCTTTTTTATGCTTCTGTGGATAGCCAAGCGTTCAGAGCTGCCTACTCCACTCTTTTACTGGTATCACTCCCAAAACAACCATGTTAAGCATATTCAATCCTTCTTCCCAAAAATGGTATGTGAATTTATATTTGCTCATATGATTATATTATTGCCAAAGTATTTTCAGCATAGCTTCAAAATTATGTAACAGCTACATTTATGTTCACATTATAATTATGTTCTTAGCTAGTGATTTATAACAATCACAACAAATTAGGGTAAATTAAATGAGTAAGTTTAGCTCTATACAAAAATTACTTAAAGGCTCAATTTGGTGACCTCAGTTAAATATTGCCTTATTTTACTATTATATATTTCATATTCTTGAGGTCATGATTTGAAACCAAAATGCATTTATTCCTATAGCAAAATGTAAAATTGTTTTCTTTGCATGGGCTTATAGAGGTGAAAATTAGTATGTTTTATTGGCAAAATCATCTATCAAAGATAAGGTGCAAAAAATATGTTACTTCTGGCCATGAGATGTGAACTATTCATTCCTGGTATGCTTTCAGTGTGACTTGACCATCTAAAACATTAATTCTTATTCATTTTTTCATTAACTTGTAAATGCTCATAATCAAAGATTACCTGAACTAGCAGCGTTTTTAACACACACCTCTGTCAAGACAAGTAAGTCTATATAACAGTAAGTTTTTAAATTTACCTCTAAAAAATTTCATTTGAAAATAATTAAATTTAATAAAATAGAGCCAGCCTTACACTTATTCTCTATATCTAAGAAAATATTTTTAAATGCCTGGTAAATGTGTGTGAAAATGTGAGATGAAGCTATCATACCACAAGATGGCAGATTAAGGCCACTAAACCAATACTTTTTGCTGCAACAAGGCTCTGTTTTATCTTATATATACATATTGACTCTTTCAGAATTTTTAACAAAATAATAAAAGCTATGCTTAATTTGAATGTAAACTGATAATTAGAGCCCTAGTATAAGTCAAATGTTACTTTTCAATCAAGAATCTCTTTCCTGTTTTTTTAAAATTAAGATATACTAAAGGATTTTTCTTAAATATAGAGAATTATTTTCCATAATTTAAATGTCTGTGCAAGGATTTCCCTGAAACCTGCAAATCTTCTATATATCCAATAAATATCAAGGTACATACAACAATGTTTTGGCTTCATTTGTGGGTAAAATTTATTTATGGCTATGTTTTGGCTCATGAGACATTTAGAATTACTAAAAACAAACAAACTGAAACAAAAACAAAATAGATTTCAAACATTTTTACTTTGTAATCAGCTTATTTGAGATTTTTGGTGTCACTATTTAAATTTCCTAAATCTCTGTGTGTGTGATACTTTCTCATCTTGAACATTAAGTCCTCTGATATCCTATTATGATCAGAAGCTTTGCTTATAGTTTGAAATATGTGATGCTGATTGTAACACAAATGTACACATGTGACCAAACTCATCAAATTGCATACGTTAATTAATTAATCACTTATGTGCATTGTGTGCAGTTTTTTGTATACCAATTATAGCTCAGTAATGCTGGAGAAAAAAATTGTTCTTTAAATGAATAAGTAAAGTGTGTGACGTAATTGTATTCTTATATTTATAGTTGAAATTGTATTAGAATTACCATGATGGAATCAAAGCGACTACATTATAGGATTAAGAAAATCTACAATGAAGATTTGATGAAGTTTCCAGGTACAGATAATATCTGGTGAGAAAGTGGCCAGCCACAAACAAATGCTAAAAATGTGTCTTTTTAAGGGAATGGCAAGCTGTCCAATGAGGCTGTTTCACAGAAGGTGAATGTCTTTACTATAGCTGGAGAGAGAGACTGAGAATATGTTTTCAAGGACAACTTCCTCCCAAAGGGAAACGCCTGGACAATCCAATCAGTGTTGAAAAACTTTTAAAACTGATAAAATAAGAGCTTGTTATGATTTGATTTAACATTTATAAAGATCAAACTTCCAGCCCTAGGGAAGATGACCTGGACTAAAAGGAACAGCTGAATTTGGGTCAGAGAAAGACCAATTAGGAATCTTTTCCAATATTCATGATAAAACATAGTGAAGATTCAGAGATGGAAAGTGAAGAGGGAAAGGATGCTGAGATGTTTGAGTTATCACATATGTTAAGTGTGGGGAATTCTTAATTACCCAGCCAGTTAGTTTAAAGATCACTTATTTATCCATTCAACAAATTAATTGAGCTCTTACACTGTACTGGCACATTTTTGAACATTAGATTGCAATTTTGAGAAAGACAAAATCCAAAGCATTGCAGAGTTTAGCTTCTCCTGGAATTACACACATACATGGTAGTGGTGTGTTCCAGTCGGAGGAAACTAAAATTGCAAAATCATTGAAACTAATGTGTTTTAAATACACCAAAGAGGTCAAAGTTACATACAGGAATGAAAAATGAAAAGGATATTAGAAGACACCTTTTCAAATCACCCACTAATTTATGAATCAGCATTGCATAGGCATTGGGTACATAGACATGAACAAACATAACTTCTTTTTGACAGATCTTATAAGCTGTTGGAGAACTTGCTCTATTCAGAGAGAGGTATGAACCATCATAGGCAAGAAAAATGTCTGTAGGTGTGAAGAAGGAGTCATGAATGATATATGCAGTGGTGTCTTGGTAAAGCCAGTTAGCTCTATAACAATGCCGTTAACCTAGATAAAAATATCACAAGAGAAGTAGTTGTTGGTGGGGCATGAGGGAAGCACAGCAATAATAAGTGCTGCTTTTAAGATATAGAATTTGCCATACTATGAAACTACTACAGGAGGAAATGTTATAGGTGCAAACTAAAATCTTAGAGAAAATGATACATAGTTAATATATTTTCTCTGAAGATTGGCACCTGAGCTAACATCTGTTGCTAAGCTTTTTTTTTTCTTCTTCTTCTTCTTGTTCTCTGCAAAGCCCCCTAGTATGTAGTTGTATATTCTAGTTGTAGGTCCTTCTGGTTGTGCTGTGTGGGGCACTGCCTCAGCATTGCTTGATGAGCGGTGCCATGTCTGCACTCAGGATCTGAACTGGCAAAACCCTGGGCTGCGGAAGCGGAGAGCAAAAACCCAACAACCTGGCCATGGGGCCGGCCCCCCATAGTTAATATTTTAATGATAGAATATAATTAGAATAAGTGAGCTACACAGTCCTCTTAAAGGTTAAAGGGAAGATCATATTAGGCTGAGGAACCAGAGAAATCTTCTTGTAGTATATACCAACTGGTATATAACCTCAAGATGGGGAGAATTTTGGCAGAAGTAAAGTATGTTGGGGAGAGAAAGTTACTCAAGCAGAGGGCAAATATAGACACGATCAAGGAAATTTAAAAAGTGTGTGGGGGGGGCTGTTTCAGAAACCATAAATAGTAAACTTCTGCTTATGCATAAGCTATAGATAAGTAGGATTACCATTATCTCAAAAATTATTCTTTCAACTAGAGGAGAAAATTTCTCATTTGTTCAATCAATACTTGTATTTTCATCTAGTCTGCATGGTGTCAATGATAATGCAAAGGTAGGCTGAGACAGGGGAGGGTCAAAACAAGAATGAAGATCGTATTTCTAAGATTGAGGGCATGGAGATTGTGTTCATTTGTAAAATGAGAAGAAAATCTGGCTCAAACATCAATAGTCTGCCTGAGTAATCAAGCATCCAGCTAAAAAATACTCTACTAAAATGTTTCCTGTGGCTCTTCAGTATAAATCTGGACCCAACAGTTTTACAGTAGCTCAGAAAGAATAAGTATGTCAATAAAAAGCACATATTGACTCAAAAGGATGCAGTACCACACAAGGACCTGGCTAGACCACAGTGCTGACATAGAAATATATACACTTCATAAATTACCAATGCATATCAATTTGTTTACTTGAGGTTGAAAGATTAGGCTTTTTAATTAGCTATGATTTGTTTTTGTTAGTATGGTGGATATCTTCTTATACTGACAGACTGAGAGAGGGATATTGACCATCAGAGGAAACAAAATATACCCACAGGCTATGAGGAAGAGTATGAGTCAAGAACTGTACATGTTACAATGTCTTGCTAGGGACAAGTAGGCGTATAGTAATGCCATTAATCTGGATCACGATTTTGGGAATGAAGGTTTTGGTGGGGCAGGGTGAGCAATAATAAGTAATCTTTTCTACATATAGAATTTGCCATTCCTAGGAGAGTTCTAATGGAACATATAAGCGAGAACTTATAACTCAGAGAAATGATCACATGGTAAACATTGACAGTAATGTATCTAGAAGACGTTAATTTCGTTTCTGTCTTCTGAGGCAAAGGGCAGAAAATGCCTTTGAATTTGCATTTGCCTCTGGCTGAACACTGTATCACAGTCAACATTTATGTAGCTCTATCCTCATTTCATTCTCATCTCTATTTACGTGGCACTTCATCAAAGAGGTCTTCACTGACAAATCTATCTAAAATAACCACCAGTCATGACCTTTGCCCTGTCCTAATTTTCCTCATAATGCACTTATCTCTTCCTGGCATTATAGTACATATGCTATTTTCCTGAGGCTATTAATCTGTAATAATGTAATAATAATTTTGGAAGCAAGGCAGATGGACTAGATAGCAGTTACAATCTCATCCTAGCCAGTGTTACAATTATAAAAATTGCTATCAATTTTATGTTATAAAGTTATTGTTAAGGATCAAAATATTTTTTTCCTGTTTCATGATCACAAAGACAAAATTCCTTAGTTCAATCATAAATCATAGAATCCTCATGTGAAATTGTACTCCTGTTTTTGTGTTTTCTGTATCTGCAATTTAAGTTTATTTTGGTGACCCACTTCAATAAACGTATAAGCTGACTTCTTCTTTCCCTTTCTACAAATAATTAGATTCTACAAAATATCTGAAGACTGTAGCTTACGTAGGTGTTGGGCAAACGGCACAGATAGTTAGACCAGGTGGCACTCTGTGTGGTTCATCTGATGTCACACCTTTGGTTAGATAAATCCAACCTTTTGACATTTAGCTATGACTGAGGGGCAAGGAGATTATCGTTCTGATCTGAACTTTTGCTGGTGATAAAAAAATGTCTAATACCTGCTTTTCTTCCATTACAAACGCATACTTGCCACTGAACGTTACCTACATTTAGTAATTAGAGATATTTATAAAAAAACATTTTATTTTTCAGTTTTTTATTGTCTTATAGTTTTCTGTGAGGTCTGACATTGGGTTAACAAGCTCTTACAGTGAGAAGCTTTACAGGAGAAATTTAACTAGTATTTCGGGTTTCCAGGGCTAACACCTGGCAGCTAAACCATTAAGGTAATTACAGGGAAAGAGAAGTGAACTGAGGCAGTTTGTCAAAGCAAGAAATTGTAGATCTAACTTAACTGAATTCTCTGAATAATAATTAAAAAATGCACCAGCTAAGACACAGAGAGGAATTTTAAGCCAAGTCCTGAGCTACTGGCAGTATCTCATTATAATAGAAGTCACTCAGTACAATGATTTAAATGGGCTGAATTTTAAACATTTGCTAACAAATGTAAATAGTATGAGTTTTAAAAAGTCTTTATCATAATCTTGGAATATTTAAATACAAATAGAGATATTAGAATGTGCTATTTTTGCCAATTTTTAAAATCTTTATTAGTGCAGATTTATTTTTTCACCATACATATACATAGGTGATATACATAGGTGATTTAATTTAAGTATATTGATTATTCAGAAAAATGATCCATAATAATTTAAAGGATTTTCTTTCATGTTTGATACATACTAGGAAGAGAGAATAGATAGTTTTTGTGTTTATTTTATATCAACTTAAAGCTTATACCACCTGCATAATTATTTCAAATGCACCCTACCATAAATAATTCTAAAAAAAATCCATTTTAATGACATTTTAGATATATAATAGTTTAGATGTATTATCTACAAAGATTGCATGTGTCAATTTTAAAATGACCTTGGATTGTTTCCAACAGATCATGTAGAAAATTTGTATTAAGTCATAAAATTTCTTTAACAAATCATTCCACCCGGTTTCTAACAGATTTGGAAAATCAGACATAATTAAATGCCTTCAATTACTTGAGTCTCTTTGGTTTCGTATATTTTTAAGTAATTGGAGGAATATGGAAATATAATTCCAGTGTTTGTATAATGAGGTGTATATAGTAAATTATTTCATCTTTCCAGACAAGTAATCAGAGAAGGGCAACACGTAAGCTTCTTATCATAACATTAATTCATTTCATTAGATCTGCATCTAGCATCTCTGACTGCCAAGGCATTGATTGTCACTTGTGCTGCAGTGTTCAAGAAGCTGTCAGCCAAAGTAAGAGAATCTGATGGACCCATAACTACAGCAAAAAGTGATTACTGGAAATGCGATCTCTAATGTTTCAAAGGGTATTGATTTGAATTTACTTTCAATAATCACTTTTTTCCTCAAACTGAATTCATGAACTTATTAAAATGCATAATTAAGAATAGAACTTGAAAGCCTACTACCAATTATAGGCAATGTGTTCAGCTGGGAACATTGCCATTCATCCAATTTACCTCCTGGTAAAATTACCTAACTAATTCTTTAAGTCTCAGAACAGGAAAGCCCTGGGGAATGAATAAAGATCACTAAGTCTCTAGAAAGAGCCTACTTTGTATTACCTTGCATGTAATGGATGATTGAAAATAAAATTTTCATTAAGCTCTCACAAATATAGTTTGTCTCTTTCCTTTACCTCCCCAATTCACAATCAGTTGCAGATTCTGCAGGCACAATGAAAAGTCCATTCATTCTCCATCATATCATTTATAGTGAAATATATAGGTGACTGTTTATGTCACATTGAGACAGGAACCAGCCTAACAAGACAGGGCCATCTGCAAGGCCTCTGGCCTAACAAAAGGCCCCTAACCAATCCACAAGCTAGGAGAATCAGATGGAGATCACCAATATCCACATTCCACAGTTTAGGGAACTTGTTGGGCTTACACATGCACCTGTGCATCCAGGAGCTGTATAAAGGTGACCCTAGCTCCATTACCATACTAAAAATCTCAACAAGGGGTGGAGAGATAGCATGCTAATGATACTTGCATCACACATAGTAGCAGGCTACGTGACAGCACAGGTGCAAGCACAACCCCACCTCTACATGCCATGACAAGGCCCTCTTCCCCAGCCTTTGACTAATAAATGCCCCACGATCCTGTTCCCTAATGAGCCAGTCACCTACCCCTTTCCTTTCTGCACTCGTTCCCTCATGCCTCTCCTGTGCACAAGTGGATAAACTTTCAGTTTTCTACTTCCGTTTGTTGTCTCTTGATTTCTATCCTGGGGGACAGTAAGAGCTCAATGTGCTGGTAACACTTTAGTGACCCAGATGGGACTGGAGGGGACATTCTTGAGTCTCACTTGAAGATTGGAAGGGTCAGTGCCAGACCAGCCTAGCTGCCCGACTGTGGACATAAGTGGCCAGAGCCGAAAATTTGTTTCAGATGCCAGCATTCAGTCAGGTCAAGGCCTAGGAGCCAACCCCCTCCAGTCTGACCAACTTTCTTAAAGTCTCCCTCTTTTCCTTCTCTCTCTCTCTTTTTTATCTACCTTAGGAGGATCTTCCCTCCCCTGTTTCAGGGGCACTGTGAGCCCCTGGGTCAGTCATTAGCCTCATGATCTGGTTTTTCTGGTTTCAGACTCCACATTCCACCTCTAGGATCTTTCCTCTGGTTCCAGGTCACCTGATCACCCTGGCAACCCCAAGTGAGGTGCCCTCTCTTGGTGGCCCTTGTTTCTGTTAATCTGTTTGGGTACATGGAGTGATTCCAGGTTGACCTCTGGGTCAGTTCTGTGACTGACCAGTCTGCAGTCTTTAGGATCTGTTAAACTGTCTGGGCACTTAGAGTGATTCCAGGTTGTCCACTCAGTCAGTCACTTGACTGATATCTGGAACCCCGTTTTGTCTCTTGTCAAGAATCTGTTGATTATTTTAGGCTCGTATTGAGTCAGTTATGGGGACAGGAGACCTGTAATTTATTTTGTACACTGTCCTGCCCAGGAACTGTTGTTTTGTGACCCTTATCTTGATAACCCTTGGGAAGAGGCCATGAGGGTGAGGCCTGACCACCTCTTTCCCTTCTTTGTCTGTTTGATACCACCTCTTTTGCTACCAAGTCCAGGATAAGTTTGGGTTGGACCTGAGAAGAACCTAGATCTTCTGTAAAATCAAAACTTGAAAACTTTTTGCCAGGGACTTAACTCTCAATGTTGGTGTTGGCAGCCCTGGACCCTGGCATGCTTCAGGCCTTTGCCTCTTGCCTCCCTCCTTGCCTTGTGTTGGCTCAGGGACTAAATGTCTGGACTGAGCAGGACTTGACTAAATCTTATAACTATATTGATACCTGCGATAGGGCTTTGCATCCTTCTCTGGGCCCCCTGTCAGTCAGATTCTGGCTTTACTGCCATGGGGAATGCCCCAAGTATCCCTGGAGACTCAATCCTCAGAGGCATTTAACTAATTGGAAATACTTTCAATTGGTTGGATTATGCCCCAGAAACTCCATCTTGCAGAAAACTTAAGTGATTTCTCTGTGTCTTTATGATGTGATTGGACAGGTAGATCAACCTATAATGTCATTTGAATTTACAGCCCAATTTCTGAGAAATCAAGAGCAATTGTCTTTAGCAAATATTTGTTAGACTTGGAAAAGCAGCTCTAGAGGCAGTTCAGATTCCACTCAGTCTATCTCCAAAAAGATTATCATCTTACCTCTCCAGGAACTGTTATCTAGCCCATCACTAATTCCTAAGATTGAAGGAAATGAAAAAAGGTAAAAGCAATAAAAACAGCTATAACAATGCCCCTGCCAAGAAATCTAGCATCTTGAATGTCTTCTCCACAAATATTAGTAAAAAGTCTTAAAATTTGGATTCATAACTAATATATTACTGCATCTGATTCATGGCAGTAATTTTAAAACAAATGCTGTGGAGACTCTGTGTATGTGAGTCTATGTGTAAGTTATGTATGTGCAAAATTTCACCTCCAGATGCTATAATTTTGAAAGAGCTCTATTCAGTTTGCTTACTTAAATTATTCTAAATGCTGCTAACCCAAATGTCTTTCAAGTTAACATGATATAAACTAATCTTTGATAACCGAAAGCTTATTTACGATTGTTGGTTTGATTAAAATGGACATGTCCTTAGTGTTATCATCTTTGGATATGATGCAGACATACAACCTGGGTTTACTAGTCAAATAAGCCCATCTTATCTTTGTTACAAAATTGTCAGCAAAATAATAGCTCAGAATGATAGCTGATTTTGTCTAATGTCTTATGAAGTTTTGTAGGCAATCTAAATAATTATTGGGAACGAGTAAACTAAATAGATGGAAAAAAGATAAGTGTTGGATAAGCTTTTAAAGAATAACTACATGTTACATCATGTGTATTTAAAATAACTTCCAAAATCTTTCTGGTAACTTGAAACTTTGACGTTTTGCTAGGTGAAATTAAATGATAAAAAACTCATTGGATGTCTGGATAACATACCAAAACATTATTGCTACACATGTATAAGTTTATCTACTTTTGGCTTCTTGTTACAAAGAAACTAAAAGGTGTTTGGGTCTGTTAAAATACATGTCTTTTTTAAATTAAAAATTATACTATGAAGTAATATGTTTCTAGAAATTACAAAATGCATTTATAAATTTGCCAAGCTACAGAATGCTAATGTAAAAGACAGTTCAGAATTTCTTAGTTTTAAGTTTTCACCAGGGTCTGTAAGGGTTAAAAATTCTAATCAATATAAGTAAATAAATTTTAACATAAAAAGTAAGCTGTCACAAAAATTAAAATTTGGTTTTCTTTCTCTTGAAAGGGATAAATTTCTTAAAATCTTAGTCTGCTCTTGATAAACAGGTTATAAAAGACTTTTCCTTATTTTTGAGTAAGTTTACCTAAAAGACAGAATACCTGTGTTTTGTTAAAATAATTTCCTAGGTTCAAAAGACTGAGGTCTCTCTATTAAGGTTTTTTGACTGTTTTAATGCTCTGTTTTCCCTTGTCTGTTACTGTTCTAACTTTGTTTGAATGGATAACTAAGCATTGTTTCACAGAAACAAGATGAGCAGACACTTCATCTTGTTTGGCCAAGTGTTTTAAAACCTTTTTGTATTTTTGACAAGCTCCCCCAAATTCAAATCCCAAATGAAGTCTTTTTTTGATTTCTTTTCCTTGAGAATTCTCAAAGCGTCCCTGAGACTCCTCAAAGAAATTTGTTCTTTCTCTCTTCCTATGAAGAATAAGATACCAAACTAATCAGGCTTATTTGGTATGTTAGATTACATGGGAAGCATTGTCAAATAAATGATGATAAACACTCTTAGCTGTTATTATGTGGGTAAATGATACTGCTAAAAATATTTTAAAAATTGCATAACATTCCTAAAATTCTGATCTGTTCTGGTTGCCAGCCACAATTCTAGTTATTATCTTGAAGTGTTGGATGTCACAGAAATAGCCAAGTTTCTTTGTCAATTGCCCTTTTTGAATGTTTTTTAATTTGCAGATAGTTCTTGTTTTACTGTGATGCTTTTGCAAATATGTTACATCTTCAGAGATATTCATGGAAAAGACTGTGACATTTGTTCTAGGATACAGGTTTCTGATAAATTTTCAGATTAAGAAATTGAACTGGGCAAGAAATTACAGAACTCTAACAAAGAAACTGATGACTTGATGAAACTGCTAACAGAAGATTAAGATCAAGAATTAATTACACAGGACTGTATGATCTGATGAGGATGACTATAATTTACATGCCTTTTCATTTGAGATATTGCTGATTTTTAATTTTTTTTCTAGATTTAAGGAAATCTTTTTTCTCTCAGGCTAACTATGACTTATAGCAATTTGGTAAATTATACCTTCCTAAGCAGAATTGAAACATTTGTCTTTTGCTCCCTACCTAACCCTTCCAGAATTTGGAAACTCCTAGTGAGTGAGTATTGATTTCATGGCAATGTAGTTATTTGCATATGTTCAATAAGAATCTATTCTCCTTATAACAGGGCACAATTGGAAACATTGGTTATAATACCAAGGATTTGACTGGAATGTCATATTTGAGAGAAATATACAGACTCAGATATGAAAAGATAGCTTTTGAGGAATAAAGATTGACTTTCTGGAATAAAGCCAGTTAGAAATATTAGCCTGGTACCTTTTTAAAAGAGTTCCCAGCAACCTTACAAGATGAGTAAAGAAAGTCACTACTCTGGCAGGTGCAAGGAACCTCAAGGATCTCTAGGTACTGCAGGTGCAGTCTCACAAGTCTTTGGCTTTGCTTGGCCTGGTCTAAAGAGGGCTTTGACGTTCACTCTGAGATTCCTTATAAAAAAGTTTCAGCAAAGCAGATTTGAAAGAACCTATATAGTCAATTGCTATTCTTGCTGTACTTATGTAAATAATTGGGCCAAGATTATTTAAACTAGATTTATTTTGCCAGCCAATGAGTCTTAATTGGCTATCTTTTGTAAAAGTGAGAGTGACTTTAGAAAGAAAAAATATGTTTCAGTAGAAATTATAGCACACATTCATAGATATTAGGTTGTAGTTCTGATAATTATCTTTGAGGTTTTTATTTTCTATCTGTAAACTGAACTGGATACTGAACTCTTCTAGTCTCCTGAAATATATGGCTATAAATTTCCAAACTAATGTTTTCAACTTTTTTCCAACATTTTCATTTGGAATCATTGAATATGGAACCTGAACTTCTCCTGAAGCCCTACATACTGAAGCTGGAAAACTTGACATAAACGTAAGGGAAATTCATGTCTGTTCCTATGTAAGCCACTCAGAAATATACCTGAACACCCAATGATATTATCAGAGACATTTAAAACTACAAAAGATGTTTTGACTCTGATACCTAAAATTCTTTTTGGTTGGCTGCTGCATGGACTTTTTGAAACTGGTTTATAATTTGCTCCCAGCATTAACTTTGTTTTTCTTTTTGTTTCTCTAAAAATGACTTATGTTAATAACTCAGGAAAGGTTGAGACCAACATCCAGGAAATGCACGAACAAGCATCCTGGCTTCACTGATATAACCAAGGAACAGACCGCAGTTGGGCATGGTCACTGATTAAGGTGCCCTCCCATCCCTCGGCTGGTTCCTTCCCTTCTTAGGACCCAAGGTAATTATCCTACTCCTATTAATTTTTGATCCCTTTCTTTTTAACTTTCTTGTCACGTTTGTGTCCTCTAGGCTCCAATAATTCCACGTTAAACTGATGATCATGCAAGGATTCCAGCCACTTCCAATGGCCAACCCACTTAGTCCTCATTCTCATTCCTATGGACCCTGCAACAAGCTGAAAAAGGTTTTTACTTGTCCTGGATATAGGGCCCCCTTCTCAACGCCTCCTGTCAGTAAGAAGTAGCTTCAGGAGAAGCTCATGATCCTTAAGATTAAGGAGGAAAATCACTCAGTGGGGAGTGAGACAGGAACCAGCCAAATGAGACAAGGCCATCTGCAAGGCCCTTGGCCTAACAAGATAAGGCCCCTAAACAATCCACAAGCTAGAAGAATCAGAGAGATACCACCAACATCCACATTCCACAGTTTTGGCACCTTCCTGGGCTTACACATTCACCTTAGCAAACAGAAGCTGTCTGAAGGTGACCCTAGGTCCATTACCATACTAAAAATCACAATCAGGGGTAGAAAGCTAGCATGCTAATGATACATGAGTCACATGTAGTAGCATGCTATGTGACAGTGTAGGCGCAAGCACAACCCCGCCTCTACATGCCATGACAAGGCCCTCCTCTCCAGCTTTTGCCTAATAAAAAGCCCCATAATCCCATTCCCTAATGAGCTGGTCACCTGCCCCTTTCCTTTTGGCATTGTCTCCCTTGTGTCTCTCCTGGCACAAGCTAATGAACTTTTACTTCTCTACTCCCGTTTGTTGTCCCTCTTGATTTCTATCCTGGGGGACAATAAGAACCCAATGTGCAGGCAACTTTTACGTGGACTTGAGTGTATTCTGTTATGCCAAAAGCAGATTCTAATTATAGAGAATTTCAGATTTTACCTTCCTGGGTTTACATACATGAAATTATGCTGAGTGTGTGTACAGAGTCAAAGAAACAGGGTTTTATGGCATATGGGAATTCCAGAGCACAACTGAACCTGGCATATTTGACCTAGTTTCATTGATACAAAACGTAATACACTATTGGGTATGAACTAGACACGAATGACAATATAGTATATCATATTACACAACAGCTAATCAACCATATAGCCTTATTCACCAAAATAATAATTAATTTACTTATATTGGATAATTAAAAGGTAATAGTCTTGCAGTTTATTTTATAAGTATTGTCTAAATGAGAAGTGAAAAATGAGCAGTTTAGAGAGTTATGAATCTTCCAGTTCAAGACATTAAACTGAGCACGCCAATGAGACTCATCTTACCGGCAAGATCTCATTTAAGTTATATTAAATATAAAAGTGATTTAAATCTATAACATGTTAGAGAAAAGAAAAGGACATCAATATATAAGAAATTTCAATAGATTTATAAGAAGTCAGAAAATTGATAATAATTTGTAAAACAGAAATAAAAACAGTAACATAGAATACATACAGAGAGAGCTCCAAGAGTAGTAGGAATGCATATATCGGCACTATATGTATAGACTAGAGACTTATTACAGCAAATAACTAGATTAAAAGTTGGGCAAAAATCCAAGAACTAATTTAAAGTCTGTATGTGAAAAAGTGGTTACCATTTATCCCCCTACCCATTCTCTAACTTGCATAAGGACAAACAAAAAGCATGCCCCAAATTAAGAAAAAAATGATTTGGACCTTTCCTACATTATTTGATTGAATATCTTAGGGATAATAAAGCATTTAATGTGGGTATTGTCACTCATGTATAAAGACTAAAATGGTGCTTGCAAGTAGAATGACTCACACAGGTTTACAGAGGACCAGTTAGATTTCCCAGCCTCATGTTTTAAAATCTTGAGAATCAAACATTTAGGCAAAAAGCCAAGATAAACAAACAGAAAACATGACCTGAGTTGAAATTGTGTCTCTGCAAAATTCATATGTTGAAACCTAACCCCAATGTGATGGTATTTGGAGGTGTAGTTTGGAAGGCAATTAGGTTATAAGGGTGGAGCCCTCATGAATAAGATTCCTGCTGTTCTAAAAGAGACTCCAGAGAGCTCCCTCACTCCTCTCAACACCTGAGGGTGCAAAGAGAAGACTGCAGTCTGTGTACCAGATAACAGGTCCTCACCGACACCCAATCGGCTGGCCTGTTCATCTTGAACTTCCCAGCCTCAAGAACTGTGAGAAATGTTTGCTGTTTACAAGCCACTTAGTCTATGGTATTTCAGTTATAGCAACCTGAAAAGACTAAGGTAGGCAAAAAAAATGAGATAAAGAGAAAACATGACTTGAATTGAAAGAGCTAATAGAGAGAAGACACCAAAACTAGGGAAAAAATCATTCTCCTTTATTGTCTTGAAAGAGAAGTTAGAAGATTTTGCATCTGTAAACTGAGGAGAAAATCCTATGAAACAGGAAGATAGTGAATAAGAATGATAAGAATATTACTCAAATAGTAATAGAATGTTTCAAAGATAATATAATGCAAAATAACAAAGAGATTGACAATATGAGAGCAAAGACAAGAAATATGTCCCAGAAATTAACTAATACTATCTCCCCAAAATAATAACAAAAAGAATTAAGAGATTTACATTACTGTGAGAACAATAGGGTATTTTCTAATGTTGAAAAGAAACACAGGTCTTCAAAAATAAAGCCTGCCATTCTAAGATGGAGCCAGGTACTATTAATGCATAATAAATCACTCTCAAAATGAAATAGTGTTAAGCAATTTTTATATTTGCTAATGGATTCTGTGGCTTAGGTAGTTAAACAAGGCTTGCTAATCTTGTTGGGCTTTAACTGGGAAGTCTCAAAGACTAGAACAACTCAAAGCCTTGGGGGCAGCATTTACTGAAGACATCTACACTCAATGCCTGGTGGTTGATACTGGCTGTGGACTAGGACCTCAGCTGGGCTATTGGTGAGAACAGCTACATGTGGTCATTCCTTGTGATATCTTTACAGGGACTAGTTTTGGCTTCCTCATAGCATATTTGTGGGGTCCCAGGAGTGAGCGTCCCAAGATCAGGTCTTTTTTCTTTTTTTTTTTAATTTTTATTTTTTTCAGATGTACATCGTATTTCAAATTCTGGATACGTTACATCATGTTCACCACCCAAACACTAATTATAGTGCATCCCCTCACATGTGACCCTGTTCATCCCTTTTGCCCTCCCCCTCCCCCCTTCCCCAATGGTAACCACCAGTCCAATCTCCAATGCCCGTGTGGTTTATTTTTTGTCCTTTTTATCTTCTACTTATGAGTGAGATCATATGGTATTTGACTTTCTCCCTCTGACTTATTTCATCCAGCATAATACCCTCAAGGTCCATCCATGTTGTCACAAATGGCTGGATTTCGTCATTTCTTATGGCTGAGTAGTAGTCCATCGTGTATAAATACCATGTCTTCTTTATCCATTCATCCCTTGATGGGCACCTAGGTTGCTTTCAAGTCTTGGCTGTTGTGTATAATGCCACAATGAACATAGGGGTGCAAGTATCTTTATGCCTTTGTGTTTTCAAGTTCTTTGGATAAATACCCAGCAGTGGAATAGCTGGATCATATGGTAGATCTATCCTTAATTTTCTGAGGATACTCCAATTAGAAAATGGGCAAAAGATCTGAACAGAGATTTCTCCAAAGAAGATATACAGATGGCCAACAGGCATATGAAAAGATGCTCAACATCATTAGCTATCAGGGAAATGCAAATCAAAACTACAATGAGGTATCACCTCAGTCTGGTCAGAATGGCTATAATTAACAAGACAGGAAACAAGAAATGTTGGAGAGGGTGTGGAGAGAAGGGAACCCTTGTTCACTGCTGGTGGCAGTGCAAACTGGTGCAGCCACTATGGAAAGATCACAAGTCTTAAGTGTGTCGCACTTTACTGATTTAGCCTTGGAATTCACACAACATAACATATGCTGTCCTCTATTGGTGAGAGCAGCTACAAACTTTGTTCTCCCAGGTTCAGTAGAAGTGGACAGAGATCCCACCATTTAATGAGAAGAGTGACAAAGTAAGAAGACTATGTGGAATGTGAGATACTTTTGTAGGCATCTTAGAAAATACATTCTGTGACACCAGTATTGAGAAAAGAATTATTGAGAAAATATAGAGAAATATAAAAAAAAAGTCTTTTTTTTTAAAGGAATAACCTCTATTTTTTCTTTTTAAAGATTGGCATCTGAGCTAACAACAGTTGCCAATCTTCTTTCTTTTTGCCCCGTTTTTCCCCCCAATTCCCCCGGTACATAGCTGTATACTTTTAGTTGTGGGCTCTTCTAGTTGTGGCATGTGGGACACCGCCTCAACGTGGCCTGATGAGCAGCACCATGTCCGCGCCCAGGATCCGAACCAGTGAAACCCCGGGCCACCAAAGGCAGAGCACTCGAACTTAACCACTCGGCCATGGGGGTGGAGCCAAAAAATATAGTCTTAAAAGCATCATCTACAAGGGACAAAAAGCATATTAGTATCTGACATTAATAAGTAACAAAAGATAATAGAAATTAAGAGAGGGGACAATGCCTTTAAGGTTTTGAGGAGAAAAATAATGTGATTCTAACTTGGCCTATCTACTATTCCTTGTGTCAAGTGTAGTGGGAAAAAATATGGTCATTTATTTTTGTGTATGCATGAGTGGACTAATAAATGATTCTCCCCATTCAGTCTTTCTGAGGAAGTTACTTGAACATATAGTCCAACAACAAAAGGATGACAATGAACAAATAAACAGTTATAGAATTTAAGAAAGAGTGGAAAATTAAAAGAGAGATGTCTCATCTTACAGAAAACACATCAGAGTCTCAATTAAGAATATCTACATGGAATTAAAGATGAACAATGTAAGGATTAATAAGAGCTGGCTGATTTCAGTAACATTTTGAAGGACACATATATTTATTTTCCCAAGTAGAAAATAAGAGAAATAGAAATGCTAAGAAACAAATCAAAACTACCTTACAAAAATGGCAGGGCCCAAATATGAGGCAAATTCAAGTGTCATGCATTTAGAGAAATCACTGCATGTAAGAAAGATGACTCAATCTGACCTTCATTTAAGGAATATTATTCTATGAACTTCATAAGAGTTGGGACCTTGGACAGACTCTCAAAAATAACAGACAATTTGGCTCAATAATAAATTACATTTATATAACTACAAAATGTAAACACTTTATTGGATTTATAAACATAAGTGAACATATAAGAAAAGTAAAGGGCAAATAGAGTCACAAAGTAGAACCACTATTTTATCCAAGTGAAAGGAGGTGGCCACTGTGGGAAGCAGAAGAGGGAAAGTGGAATAGAGTGAAGCACATTTTTTGACATGGGATGTAACTTTTCTTGTTGCAACAGTGAAAATTCAAGAGATGATATCAAAGTTAATGGACCCAAAATGAATTTTAAATAAAGTATTTAAACATACAAAGACAAGACATAGAGAAATAGGACTTAAACAAAAAAAGAAAAAAAAATAGAGTAAGAAGAAGAGACAGCATAACCTGAGTTCAATCTTTATGGAATTGTAAGGTTAATAAGTTAAGCAATAGAGGTATTAAAATGTTTTCTAGAAATTCAGTAATAACTATCAGAGGGCTAAACAAAAGAAAAAGAAATAATTGAAAGGAGTTGATTTGGGAAGTGGTGGGCATGGGGGTGAGATGAGAAATGGAAGGAAACTGTTTCTTCTCATTATCATCCCAACTGTGAAATTTCCTTTTTTAACACAGTGGATATGTGCTGCTTTCATAAAATTAGCAATAATACAAACCCTACTCATATGTACATCTACTTATATGAGCCCAGTCATTGCTGGCATGATGCATTCAGATAAATCCCACAGGAAAAATGATGAATGCTATTGAAAAATAGATGAAAGTTAAACTGGGCATGAAATATATTTTCAAGATCTTGTGACTTATTGAGGAATATTTCTTAATTGCTCATGTTGGGAGATAATGAGCTGTGTTTGTATAAAGAGTGTCCTGAATGATAGTTTCTCCATTTCAAATGAGATCTTTAAAGTAAAAGTATCATGTAACTGACCTATATGGGAAATAGAATAATTTGGGAAATAAATTTAATCTACACAACTTACAAATTCTTAACAAATGGATGCCCATATGGTCTACATGTTTTTTAAAGGATATTAGCACACTTATAAAATATCACTGTGTGTAGACACAGTTCAGTGAACAATTAAAATTTCTGAATGTTAATGAAAACTAAGTACAAAAATAGTACATAAAAACTTTATTGACAATAACTGTTGGTCAATTATAGATCTTCCTCTCCAGCCTGCCAAAAACAAGTTTCAACGCAAATTCAACCTTTGAAATAATCATTGCAGAGAAAAATAGAAGCAAAGCACTGATTCTTTCACTCATCATTTTGGAGTGAAACTCTCAAAGCTGTCATCTGTGAATATGCAAGACAATCATATTCATGAATATGAAACAAAGATTAATGTTATTCCGGATTGGAACGTCATGCATAATGTTTGCATTAGAAGGTGCAGGGTGTAAGAATAGAAGGAAATAATAGCATGCCATTAGGTAGAGCCATAAAGAATGTCTATTGCTCTCATATTATAGATGATGGCTAACTTGCTCTGCTCCGGGCTGAATATATGCCACCAGCCGTAGCTATATGAATCACCTCTGCCTGATCAGCACTTCTCTTGAGCAGCAGTGCAATCAATATATCTGATTCTAATTCCAGGAAGTCTTTCTTTGGAAAGATTCTAAGAAACTGTATACCATGTTTAGGATTATAAGCCAATCATATAGCTTTAGTGACTCAATTAAGGAAAGTAAAAATTTAAATCTAATGTGATTTAGTTTTAGTTCATATGAAATAAATATGATAACCTTTCTTGAGAAGCTACAAACCAAAATTTAATCTAATCAATTGCTCTGAACTACAACTTTAATGGGCATGCAACATCAAAAGATACCATGAAATGAAATAGTGCAAAAACTAGTCACTTATTCTCGAAGCTTTTATTTTGTAGTTGGAAAAAGTCATGAACAATTGTGCGGCTTCTATATGTATTTCACATTGCTTTGTACTTTTGATTAGAAGAAAAGAAGTTTTTAAGTATTTATTTAATTAAAATTGTTGCATACCAGTCTTCTGTTCAGAGTCTACTTAAATTTAAGAAGCATTCATGAAGAACTTCCAGCTGCTCTACATCCTCAAACACCTGGAAAGAGCAAATAGCCCAGAGATCATGTAATCGAATTAAGAAAAAAAAAAGTAGTAACAAAAATCGTATTTTTTTAATATGTTTTGCCGTCATATTAGCTAATTTGAATAAAATTATCATCTTTTAGAAAGGAAAACATCTTCCCATAGTTACTTATAGCTGTTTGGATTATTTTTACTTTATTTGTATTAGTCTCAAAAAGATTTAAAAATTTCAAATGTTTCCTTACTCAGAAAAACATCAATGTGATTGCTAAAGTTTGTATATAGTACTCATTCAATTACCATTGTTTTTAGCAGGATTGGGTTGTTCAAACACTGCAATTACAAAAGTCTTTGGGACTGGCCCTTGACTGGCTCCTGGGAGATGACATGTAAGATGTACTTGATAAGAGTATATTTTATACGTGAAGACTTGGGGCACACCAGACAGTTTATGCTAACAATGTGATTTATGATCAATGTCTGTTTTTGTTCATCTGGAGCTCTGGGCCATTTTGTATTAATATGACCTTTAAAAGGGCTTGAGATTGAGGAACTAAGGTCAGTTTTACAGGCACTCCATTCCTATGTGACTGATCCCCAATAAAAATCCTGGAAACCAAAGTTTGGGAGAGCTTCTCTGGTTGACAACACTTTGTACATGTTATGAATTCTTGCTGGGAAAATTAAGTACTGTCCATGTGACTCCACTGAGGAAGACAACTAGAATCTTCTGCCTGATTCCTCCTGGACTTTGCCCATTCTCTTTTGTCCTTTGCTGATTTTAATCTGTGTCCTGTCCCTGTAATAAATCATAACTATGAGTACAACAGCTCTTCTAGGTTCTGTGAATCTTTCTAGCAAGTCACTAAAGCTGACAGTGTCCTTGTGGACCCACCATGCAGATCTCAAAATCACTTCCTTTGGAGACTGCAATGTCCCCAATTCCATGTCATTCTGCTGAACTGAGAATCATAATGTTCACCCATCCCTGGCTACAGGTCTGGATCTGTTGCATGACAGGCCATGCAGCTGCTCTCTGTTGAGGAGACAAATAGAAACACTAGAAATGTTTAGGGGCCAACCCAATGATGTAGTGTTTAAGTTCACGTGCTCTGCTTCAGTGATATGCAGTTTGCAGGTTCAGATCCCATGTATGGACCTACACACTATTCATCAAGCCATGCTGTGGCAGCATCCCACATGCAAAATAGAGGAAGACTGGCACAGATGTTAGCTCAGGGCCAATCTTCTTCAAAAAAAAAAAAAGAAAAGAAAAGAAAAAAGAGATGTTTAGAGTTGAATCATCTTGTGCTAGAAGTCTAGAGATATGATATCCAGATCCTTCTGTTAACAATGGTCTCTGTCCTTTTTGAGGCCGCTGTTGCTTAACTTTTCTTTGCTTTTTTGTGCTAACCTTTATGCTTCTAATATTTGTTGCTGTTGTTTGCTTTTATAAATAAAGATGCTCAAAATTAGTTCTATCTTTCTGCAATAGAAAGCAATAGTAGTAAATCAAGTTCTTGATGATGGAGCTTTAAATATAATCACAACAATGGGAAAGTGAAGAAATGTTAAACATAAAATATGAAGGTCTATTTAAAAGTAAAGGTGAAACATTGGCACAATTGGTGATTGACTTGGTTTGGGTAGAGATGGCACATAAGGAGTCAAGAAAGTAGCACAGGTTTTACTCTTGTGCATGTATATGCAGAGATATATCATCTACTGACATAAGAGGAAAAATTGACATAAAAAAGGTGGAGTGAAGATAATAGGGACTGTCATAAGTATAAAGTCTATTGATCGTTTTTTTCTTTAGATGGGAAAACTTTGAACCACAGGATGCTTTCTTTTCTTCCATCTTTTTTCTTGTTTTTCCTGTGTACATCCCACCATTCAATAGCTCATGCTAGGTATGGTTGAGTTCCTACAATTATTGCTGCTTAGAGTAGATATTTTTATTTGAAATAGAGAATGTATTATGATACTCAGAATTATACCATCCAAATCCTCTCACTTAAAAAAATGGAAAGATAGTGATCAGAAGGATGAAGTTAAGGTAAATACTGATAAGATGAAATTAAGTAAAATAATGATTGTGATGTAGTATCATAGTATAGATAATATGTTGTCCTACCATTATTATGTAATAATGAGTACCATAGAGCATTGTTGCATTGTTACCCTTAGGAGTCTAAAACTGTGATACAGGAAAACATTTTTGAGAAAAAGTAGATATCTACATAATGCTGATACTAACAGAGTGTAATCAAAATAAACCACATAAGTACATTTCCAATTAGGCATTTTATTTTTAAATAGTTTTATTGAGATATAATCCACTTATCACACAATTCACTCAAAGTGTTTTTAAGTATGTTCAAGTATTTGTGGAGCTATCACTACAGTCGATTTACACACTTCCATCACCCTGAAAAGATTCTGTCTCATTTCCCTCCAAGTCCCACATTATTCTGCTTTTCAACCATTTTTTTCTCTATTGATTTTCCAATTCTGGACAATTAATATAAATAGAATTATACAATACTTGATCTTTTGTGGCTAGCTTCTTTCACTGAACAACACGTTTTTAAGATCCAGTCATGGTGTAGCATGTATCAGTACTTCACCTTTTTTACTGCTGAATAATATTTCATTTTATGAATATACTGCATATTATTTATCCATTCACCAGATGATGGATATTTGCACTGTTCCTGCTTTTTTGTTATTATGAATAATGCTGCTCTGAACATTTATGTACGTTTTTTTGGTACACATATGTTTTCATTTCTCTTGATATATACCTCAGAGTAGAATTTCTGGGTTATATGGTAACTCTATGCTTTACTTTTTGAGCACCTGCCAAGGTATTTTTGAAAGCAGCTGCACTATTTGACATTCCTACCAGTAATGTAGGAGGGTTCTGATTTCCACATCATCATCAACACTTTCTATTACCTGACTTTTTGATAATAGCTATCCTGGTAAGTGTGAAATGCTGTCTCATTGTGGTTTTGATTTGCTTTTTCCTAATGGCTAAGATAATGCTTTGAAGTTCAAAAGGTTTTAATTTTGATGAAGCCTAATTAATCTATTGCTCCTTTGGTCACTTGTAATTTTGGTGTCATTTCTAAGAAGACTTTTCTTAATTCTAGGCCTCAAAGATTTGATCTTATGTGTTTTTTTCCTAAGACTTTAATAGTTTTAGCTCTTTCCTTGAGGTCTATGATCCATTTTGAGTTAATTTTTGCATTAATTTGCAGTAGAGATCCATCTTAATGTTTTTGTATATGTTTATCCAATTTTCTCAGAACTTTTGTTGAAAAGATTGCTTTCCTGATTGAATCTAATTGGACTCTTTGTGGAAAATCAATTGATCATAAATGTAAGAGTTTATTTCTGGACTCTTAATTCCAACCCATTGACAGATGAACATCCTTATGACACTACTATGTACCTCAATTACTCTAGCTTTGTGGTAAGTTTTGAATTTGAGAAGTGTGAATCCTCCAATTTTATTCTTATTTTTAAACAGTGTTTTGGCTACTCTTGGTCCTTTCTATTCTATATGAATTTTAGGATAAGCTGGTCAATTTCTGAAAGGTAGGCATGTAGTACTTTGTTAAGGATTGCGTAGAATCTGTAGGTCAACTTGGAAAACATTTGATGTTACTTCAAGTTGGAACACATATCACAATCTCCACTAGACATCAGCAGACATTCCCAGTAAGACATAGGAAGACTTTCTAAAATGTCACGTGAGTAAAATAAACAAATAAATTAGCCCTGCTGTTGTAAAGGCGTAACATAACTCCAGTTCCTAAACAGTAGATATGCAAGCAGGCATTGTCACTTTCCAAACAGCAGATAGATAGGTGGGCATTTCCTGCACAGTAAGGGTTTTTTCTTTTTCACTCCCGGGACAGAATCGTATTCCTGTCTACTTGCTGGCGTTTGGATGACAGTCAATTTGGTGTCTGTAAATAGGGCAGTTCAGAAAATACTTTGACTGCTTTCACTATGATCCATATGTTACCCAGAAAAACCTGGCTTCCTGGACTCTTTCTTAAGAAACACAAATCTTTCAACAATATGCTTTTAAACCCACTTTATATGTTTTATGCTCTCACCTTAGTGTAACCCTTGGAAACACTCTCGCAGTTTTCTCTATTACATTGTTACATAGGGTTCAGTGCCATCAAACTCAGCACTTTTATTATTGTAGCATTTTCCCCCCCTAAAATACTGTCGTGGCATTTGGACATTCTTTACTCTCCACCTTTTCAAGATGGGATTTTCTTTTTCCCCTGACTCATTCTTTGTTCAGCTTTGCCTCCTCAAGCACCAAATTGACCATGGTCTCCTGCTGAGAAGATTTTCAGCCTAAGATTGAAATTAAAATCTTTCCCATCACATGTTACTTCAAGTTTCAATCACTATAATTTTAAGCACTATCACTTGAATATCCATCATTAAAATCATCATTATTATACATGTTAAGCATAATTTTAGTAAACTGAATGTATATTATGTATTAAATCATATTTTTAAAACAGAGATGTATTTAATTTTGTATATTCTGTAATTATAATCTGTGGATCTACCGTTATACATGCACATGAACACACCCATGTGCTCACCTACACGTGCACTCACACACAAAAACATTTTTCCTTCCATAACTATTAGCCAGGACCCACAGTACAGAAGAATTAGACTTTATTTCCCCTTAGAGAGATTTCTGAAAAGAGAGTTGTGATACAACAAACATTTTTGATTTTGCTCCTGTCCTTGGAAAAGCGAGCGGTTTTTCCTTTGCAGGATGGTAATGATGTACCAGGTTAAAGGGTATTACTTACGTGTTTTCTATTTAACAGAATGGATAAAATAGATTCACTATGTCAATAGCTGCTCATGGTAGCCAGGGAAGTATTGATTTCACCATTAAGGAGACCATGGCTGCAAATGGAATCTTAACATCATTAAGCTTAAGTAAGCGCATTGCCATTACCCCAGACCCATCTGTCTTTTTCCATTGGCTGACCAAGAGTATCAAATGGGAGGTAACAGAAATCATAGCACTCATAGTAGAGTATAAAAGAAAAGGTATTGGAATCCAAGTGCCCAGGTACAAATTTAGTTTTCTATGAACTAGCAGTGGAACTTAGGTATATTATTTAATGCTTCTGGGTGTCAATTTCCTCTTCCATGAAATGAGAATAGTAATGCCTGCTTCCTAGAGTTGTAGTTTGGATGCAATGAGATAGTGTATGTAATATAATCTGGTATCAAACAAATATTAACATAATAGTTATTATTTTTATTAGTATTCATAATGGGTGGTCATATACGTTTTGGATATATTTAGGAAGAGAAGGTTAGAAGGTTTAGCTTAGAATATCTTTGACAGTACACCATTACATTTCAATAGAGAATGTTTCTTGTAGGTAAGGATACATATATGGCCATTTTCATGAAGGAAGAGGTCTGTGAATGTTATGGCCTTAGGGTTCTATGGTAAGGTACACAGAAGAACTAACATACTAGAAGAGAGCAAGGAGAAACAAGAATTGATTGAGTTCAAGTTTGAGCTAAAGTTTCGACTATAAATTTAGGCTGGTAAATATAGTTAAATTACCCTAATCAACAGGTAGACATGCGTAGGATTTACTTGAAAACTTGAATCAATTTTTAGATAGTCTATAGCTCATTGACTTATATTATGCAAAGGAACCTATAAGGAAGATCCTGGATGAGTTTATTAGAAAAACTATTGTTCTCATTTGAAGGCAAAAGGAATGTAAAAGGAAAAAAGAAGGACTTGGATCCATCAGAGAGTGCACACTATAAATATGCATCCAACTTAAGGCAAAGGTATTATTATCAGTCACTACTTAGATCTCTGAGAAAGAAATAGAGAAACAACAAAAATATACGTGAAGTATGAGAGATAGAGCAAAGGACTATTAATGCTACCATTGAAATAGAATGAATTACTCAACACTGAAAGGACAAAAATTAAGAGAAAGAATATTTCCCTGAAATCCATATACTTCTACCTAGTCCTCAAGGAGTACTAGCCATGGATAGATCATGACAATGCCAGTCCAAATATCTGCTAAGGGTGATTCCACAGTGGAGGTAAATGTAGAAATAATGGAACCACCTCTTTATGGAACAGACTCTCTTAAGGGGAGGGTTTTTTCTCAGCCCACTATTCCCCAGAATAAGACACAGCAGAAAACAATTAGAGATGTTTGAAGAAGAAGGAGGAAGAAGAAGAGGAAGAGAAATTTTATGATTTTGGTGCAAAAGAAGTAGAAAGAAAGACAAGTGTTAAGAATGATTATGGAGAATGCATGGTGAAAAGATGTCTTACAGAGTTGTCTTATCTATATATAAGAGGATATCTTTATCACACAAAGAAGTGGGAGATGCCTTAACTGGCAGAGCTCACATTTACTCAGCACCATAGTGAGAGCTACAATATAAGGTCCTTGTGAGCTTTGGAAACAAAACTTCTTACTAGCCGAGGAGGTTTATATTCCGTTTACATTTTCACTCAAACAATTTCACAAGACTCCAGTGTCTATGGATCATTCTGAAAGCTAATGAAATTAAAAGAATAAAAATTTAGAATGAGACCTTTACAGGGTCTCCTGGAATCTCAATGCTTCAGTGGCGGTCAAACCAACCTTGGCATTGAAATTTGACTGAATAAAACACTCTGTTTGTGTCCTGTTAAACAGGTAAGTATGAGTAATAACCATCTCTATACTTAAAGAGATGTTAACTTAGCTGTGGAATGTCATAAAAGTAGAGTGAGTCTTTAGCAAGGCACATCAGAGGAACTGAAGTGAAATGTAGGGACTAGGCGTTTAAGCAAGATATATAAAATAGGTATTTTCAAAGACTTCTCATTTCTAACTAAATTATATGGAAGGAGATTTTGCTTCAAGGTTAGACATACTAGATTCTGAAAGGTCAACACTTCTTTTGCAATGGCTAGAACTAGCCTGTTACATTACAAAAATATTTTTAAAAACAACAAAAAGGTCTGAAACAGCAAGAATAAGGTAAACTAAAATTATAGGGAGAATGTTCTTGCCCCTGGTGAGTTGAGGATCACTAGCTGTTTTGTTTGTAGATTGTTAGTGCCAATTCTGAGGATCAGTAAGGATCTCAATTTAGAACAAACAAAACCTGGAGTCTTTTAGAAATAAAAGGAGTCCATTATTGCACTGCTAGTTTTCCCTATGGGACATTTGCAGAATACATTGGGGGGTACTATGACGCCAGCTTTTAAATGGTGATGTGAAAATGTCTTCAGTTTCAAAGTTAAGAATATACAAAGTCCTGGTGGAGGAAGTGAATTTGTGTCAAATATGTGATGCCCTTCAATAAATTTGCCATATTTGCAGCTCTTTGGAGTAAGAAGTCTATAAGTAACACCACAATCTTTTCATGCAGAACTAAATTCCTTGCAATCTTTCCTGTGTGAAGAAACAGAGTTCTACCAATTGTTGATCAGAAGCCTGGGAGGAATATTCTAGAATAAACAAATGGAATGAGTCTTAATCTCTCAAGAATTGGCTCATTGTTTTTTTCTTTTTAACAGAGTGAAACTGAAATTGTATCTTTTGAAGAGTGACATCCAGATCCTCTATGGTTCTTCGTACAAAGTTCCCGGCACACAGAGCATGCAAAGAGGTACAGAAGTGTCACTAGTAATCAAGCAAAACAAAAATACCAAGTCAGAAACACAGATGATCCAGATATTGGAATTTTTGTAAAATGCTTTAAAATAATTATGAAAAAAATAGAGAAAGACCCGAATGAAATAGAAAATTTCAAGAATGTCACTAGAGCTAAGATTCATATTTTTTTCAATAACAGTATAAACAATCTGGAGTTGTGTATTATAGTATATTGTAGAAAATAAGAAAGAGGATTACTAAACTCAATGGCAAATCAATAGACTACATCCAAACTGAAGTACGAGCAAAGAAGAAAACAAACAAAGAGTGTAAGATATATGTAGAGCAGAGCCAATAGGCCTGATGTATATAATCAGAGTCACAAAAGGAAAGGAGAAAGAGAATAGCAAAAGCAGCATTTGACAAAATAATGATTAAGAATTTTCCTAAAGTGATGAAAGGCATAAAATCATAGAATCAATGAAAACTGAACAATGCACACACACACACACACATATATACCGAGGCACATCATAGTCAAACTTCTGAACATCCAAGGCACAGAGAACATTTTTAAAGAAGCCAAAGTAGAAAAATATTAATTTCAAAAGTGAAATAAAAAGATCAGAGACTGACATTTCAACAGAAACTATGGCAGCAAAACAGTAAATCTGTGAAAGAAAAAAATGAATTTACATTTCTATAGCTAGAAAAAATATCAAATTGAAGAATAAATAGCTTTTGGACACACACAGAGAAAAATCATCACCAGGGCTATAAAATATTGAAGGAAGTTCTTCCGTATTTACTAATTATCAGTATGAATTAAATGATTTAAGAGAGAAACATGAAAAGCACCAGTTCTTCCTTAATCTCCAGAGGTTCTAGAGTCTCTGCAGGAATGAATCTTATCTTATAAAAACAAAGACGGAGATGTTTGTATTCGATCCAATGCAATTAAATTCACTTTACCTTTGCAACATTCCTAGATCGGAGATTATAGAATATGCTATGAAATTTCTTAAGCTACAACAGTTTTTAAAATGTTTATTTCAAGATATCAGTCATAGGCACCTATGTGTGTATATATGATACCAAACTAGTGTTTGCACACATACACACAGGCACATGCACACATAAGCCACCACACAATCACATAAGATGCTGTTAACAACTTTAGGTTTAGCTCTGGGAGTGGAATTAGAATATAGAACTTCAAGTTTTCCTTAAATATGTCTGTTTTCTATATTTTAAAGCAATTAAGATAATATTTTATATTACATATAAAATCAATGTTTAGGAATAGTTAGATGTTATACAAAATCACATTGAGATTAAAATTTTTTGTGAAGGGACAAACATTGAGATATAAAACATCAGTAACTGTGAAACTATTGTAAGACTATGAGAGAAATATTTTTAACTGTAAATCTAATTGATTTAAATCGAAAGGTATAATTGGAAGCCAATCTGTGCTACATCATTAGAAATAGAATTTCTAAAAATCTGGAAAATTTTCATAATTTTGAGGCCACTCTTAATCTTATAAATAAGTATGTGGGGGTAAGAAAGCAGAAAAGGAACATATAAGGAATGGAAATATTTCTGATTAAAGATGACAGGTTCAGGGCACATATTGAATTCTTATTCATTGAAGAAATTTCACTAAATGAAGTCTGTGCATGTGTCTGCATGTGTTTTTTGTGAGTGTGTATGTGTGTGTGTTTGAAGGAGTAATTCCACCAGGACAAAGAGAATGTGAGAAATGTAATGGCAGCAAAAATTGGAAAGCAGAAGTGCTAACTGACTTAGCACCAGGGGAAAGTGAGATGTAAATACATCAAAGGACTCCCAAGAGGTTCAGAAATTGTGTTACCAGTTTCCTCTGGAAATGAAAAGAAAGTAGAGAAAACAAAAACCCTAAATAATTGTTTGAAACATTCTTAAGAAAAAAATGTCCTTCACCTTTCCAGCATATTCCAGGCAGCCATGTGATTTTCCCTTCCCCATCTGAATGGAACATGAAAATTTATTCCCTAGAGAATATAAAATGTATAGTGTCTATATGAAGGATATGAGGCACAATTGAGGGTAGGGAGACAAAATTGAAAAATGTGAGAATTCTCATTAAGTGATTAGGCACCTGGCTTTATTCTGATCTTGACATCTCAATTCCCAAAACGCTGGCAGTCATGTCTATACTCCCAAGTCAATAGACGTCAATAACTTCCTCTTTGGAAAATGAATATCTACAATCTTGGATTCCCCAGTGAAAGAGAATCTTGTATGCTCTGCAGTAAGGGGTTTAATTGGTCACCACCCGCCTACGCACAGGGCTTCTACTAATGGTTTCAATATTTACCTCATGAAGATCAGCCAAAGGCCATGTAGGTAGATCCATGTGAATGACCCACACAAACAGGAAAAGCATCACCTGTAAGAACATAGACTTTCTAGATGGAAGGAAATTTCAAAACAGGTATTTCAAATTGTCAGGTGCTCACTCGAGCTGGCAAAATGCTGAGCTACCAGTAGCCAGTTAAAGCAGTAAGTCAAAAATGAGTGTTAGACTTCTAATCACTGACTGTGATGGTATAAGCAAGAAGTTAAAATTGGAGAAAGAGTCCACTCCCCAGGTTCCATGTTCCCACATGGAGTGGCACACTGATGGAGGCTTAGGTGGATTGGCACAGATATAGGGGTCTTCTCATTCTTGAGGGAACCTGAATAAAAGACTCCAGCGATTTTACGGACCCAGAGGCTGGAGGAAGGCTGGGGGGAGGGCTAGGAGTGCAAAGGCACTGGGTACTGAGTCCAGAAAGTGTTTTCAAGTTTCCCCCTCCTCCTTCCGAAATTAGGAGATCTCAGCAGAGATGCCTGAAAATGAGCTTTGGCAAAAGCTCAGATAAAGAAACGCAAGAATGAAGGCACCTGGGCTCGGAATGCAAATATACAAAAAAAAAAAAAAAAAATGACCAGCCAGAGGGCTTTATCATTGACTGCAGTTCCCTTCAGAGGACTGTGGTGAATTGGCTGTGTACCAAGTCTGGTGTGAGGAGCTCAGTTTGAGGTCTGCCAGGTCAAGCCTTGGTAATTGCTTATGGTCAGGCCTGCAAAATCACACAAAGATTTTTAACCAGGAACTGGACTTCTCAAAAATATTCTAATAAAGAAGTTGAGAAGATCTGGATTCTATGTAAAAGAATATCCAGAGGTAAAAAAAAGAGTTTTTGTAGAGTAATTATATAATAACCAAAACAACACACAGTTAATGTTGAAGAAGTCTTGTATAAAAACACAAAAGAGATGGAAAATTAAAAGAAAAGGTAAGAAATGTACAAAACCAGCCCTAGTAGTCCAAAAGCCTAACAAATAGAAATTCTGGAAAATGATAAAATCAAAATTAGACTACAGGACATCATCGAATATATAATTTAAGAACATAATACCAATGAAAATGACAGATATTGTAGATTTAAAAAGACACACCAAATGTCTAGCCAGTTGGATAAAAATAATCCTACACAAAGACACACCATCCTAACATTTCAGATCACTTGATATCAAAATTTGATCCCACAGGCCAAGAAAAGAACAAAATGGGCTTAGTCAAAAATAAAGAATTAGAATATCTAAAGATGTTTAACAAAACAACAATGGAAATTAGAACCTGGAGATAATGTTTTCAAAACTTAAAGGAAAGCAGTATCTTGCAGCAATTGGGATAATTGACAAGATTCACAAGATTCTAAGAAGGGATGCTCACGGAAGTTTTATTACAGACACGGAATACAGACCATCGGGGCAAGGAAGCATAAGTGAGAGCAGGGAAGACTGGAACACCCACTCAGAGCTTCTAGCCTTCTATCTCAGACTTGCAAGGAATTCAGATTTCAAACCCTCAAAATATGCGGGAGATATCTCAGTCTCAAGGAAGAACAGGCTGCATGATCTCATATGATAACTAAACCCAAGTGAAGAACATCAAACAATGTATCTTCAATAAATAATGTAAACAAACTGGTACTGAATGCTTCCGAGGAAGTCTTGGAACATAAAATAGTGATGCTGCAACAATCACCAGTACATCCCATTCCTATCTTGGGCAAACTTGTGTACCAAGGCTCCGGGTGATAAGCAGTTTACCACGAACCATCTGCAAATTAACCCTATGGTGATACACTATCTAACCTATGAATTCATGCTTTGCCACGCTTACAGCTAAAAGTAAGTGTGGAATTAAGGCATTTTTTTTTTATTAATGTTATGATAGATTACAACCTTGTGAGATTTCAGTTGTACATTTTTGTTAGTCATGTTGTGGGTATACCACTTCCCCCTTTGTGCCCTCCCCCCACCCCCCCTTTTCCCTGGTAACCACTGATCTGATCTCCTTATCAATATACTAACTTCCACCTATGAGTGGAGTCATATAGAGTTCGTCTTTCTCTGATTGGCTTATTTCGCTTAACATAATACCCTCGAGGTCCATCCACGTTGCTGTGAATGGGCCAATTTTGTCTTTTTTTATGGCTGAGTAGTATTCCATTGTGTATATATACCACATCTTCTTTATCCAATCATCAGTTTCTGGGCATGTAGGCTGGTTCCACGTCTTGGCTATTGTAAATAATGCTGCGATGAACATAGGGGTGCAACGGACTCTTGAGATATCTGATATCAGGTTCTTAGGATAGATACCCAGTAATGGGATGGCTGGGTCATAGGGTATTTCTATTTTTAACTTTTTGAGAAATCTCCATACTGTTTTCCATAGTAGCTGTACCAGTTTGCATTCCCACCAACAGTGTATGAGGGTTCCTTTTTCTCCACAACCTCTCCAACATTTGTCGCTCTTGGTTTTGGATGTTTTTGCCAATCTAACGGGTGTAAGGTGATATCTTAGTGTAGTTTTGATTTGCATTTCCCTGATGACTAGCGACGATGAACATCTTTTCATGTGTCTATTGGCCATATTCATATCTTCTTTTGAGAAATGTCTGTTCATGTCCTCTGCCCATTTTTTGATCGGGTTGTTTGTTTTTTTGTTGTTAAGCCGTGTGAGTTCTTTGTATATTATGGAGATTAACCCTTTGTCGGATAAGTGGCTTGTAAATATTTTTTCCCAATTTGTGAGCTGTTTTTTTGTTTCAATCCTGTTTTCCCTTGCCTTGAAGAAGCTCTTTAGTCTGATGAGGTCCCATTTGTTTATTCTTTCTATTGTTTCCCTCAACTGAGGAGTTATAGTGTCCGAAAAGATTCTTTTGAAACTGATGTCAAAGAGTGTACTGCCTATATTCTCTTCCAAAAGACTTATTGTCTCAGGCCTAATCTTTAGGTCTTTGATCCATTTTGAGTTTATTTTGGTGTGTGGTGAAAAAGAATGGTCAATTTTCAATCTTTTGCATGTGGCTGTCCAGTTTTCCCAGCACCATTTGTTGAAGAGACTTTCTTTTCTCCATTGTAGGCCTTCTTCTCCTTTGTCAAAGATTAGTTGTCCATAGATGTGTGGTTTTATCTCTGGGCTTTCAATTCTGTTCCATTGATCTGTGGACCTGTTTTTGTACCAGTACCATGCTGTTTTGTTTTGATGTATTGCTGTATTCGGTTTGCCAAAATTTTGTTGAGGATTTTTGCATCTATGTTCATCAGTGATATTGGCCTGTAGTTCTCCTTCTTTGTGTTGTCCTTGTCCGGTTTGCGGATCAGAGTGATGCTGGCTTCATAGAATGTGTTAGGGAGTACTCCATCTTTCTCAATTTTCTGGAACAGTTTGAGGAGAATAGGTATTAAGTCTTCTTTGAATGTTTGGTAGAATTCTCCAGAGAAGCCGTCTGGTCCTGGACTCTTATTTTGGGGGAGGTTTTTGATTACCGTTTCTATTTCCTTACTTGTGATTGGCCTATTCAGATTCTCCATTTCTTCCTGATTCAGTTTGGGGAGATTGTAGGAGTCTAGGAATTTGTCCATTTCTTCCAGGTTGTTCAATTTGTTGGCATATAGTTTTTCATAGTATTCTCTTATGATCTTTTGTATTTCATTGGTATCTGTTGTGATTTCTCCTCTGTCATTCCTAATTTTATTAATTTGCGATTTCTCTCTTCTTTTCTTGGTGAGTCTGGCTAGGGGTTTGTCAATTTTGTTAATTCTTTCGAGGAACCAACTCTTTGTTTCATTGATCCTTTCTATTGTCTTTTTTGTTTCAATATCGTTTATTTCTGCTCTTATTTTTATTATTTCCCTCCTTATACTGACTCTGGGCTTTGTTTGTTCTTCTTTTTCTAGTTCTGTTAGGTGTCGTTTGAGGTTGCTTATGTGAGCTTTTTCTTGTTTAGTGAGGTGAGCCTGTATTGCGATGAATTTCCCTCTTAGAACTGCTTTTGCTGCATCCCAAATGATTTGGTATGTGGTGTTCTCATTTTCATTAGTCTCCAGATAAAATTTGATTTCTTCTTTATTTTCTTCAATGATCCATTGTTTGTTCAGAAGCGTGTTGTTTAGTCTCCACATTTTTGCACCTTTCTCTGCTTTTTTCTTGTAGTTGATTTCTAGTTTCATAGCATTATGGTCAGAAAAGATGCTTGATTTCAACTCTCTTGTATTTATTGATGTTTGCTTTGTTTCCCAAAATATGGTCAATCCTTGAGAATGTTCCATGTGCACTTGAGAAGAATGTGTAACCTGCTGTTTTTGGATGAAGTGTTCTATATATATCTATTAAGTCCATCTGGTCTAATTTTTCATTTAATTCTATTATTTCCTTGTTGATTTTCTGTCTGGATGTTCTGTCCATTGGTGTTAATGGTGTGTTGAGGTCCCCTACTATTATTGTATTGTTGTTGATGTCTTCTTTTAGTTCTATTAAGAGTTGCTTTACAAATTTTGGTGCTCCTGTGTTGGGTGCGTATATATTTATAAGTGTTATGTCTTCTTGGTGGAGAGTCCCTTTTATCATTATATACTGTCCCTCTTTGTCTTTCTTTATCTGTTTTGCTTTGAAATCTACCTTGTCTGATATTAGTATAGCGACACCTGCTTTCTTTTGTTCATTATTAGCTTGGAGTATTGTTTTCCATCCCTTCACTCTGAGTCTGTGTTTGTCTTTGGGGCTGAGGTGTGTTTCCTGGAGGCAGCATATTGTTGGATCTTGTTCTTTGATCCATCCTGCCACTCTGTGTCTTTTGATTGGGGAGTTCAATCCATTTACATTTAGAGTGATTATTGAGATGTGGGGGCCTACCACTACCATTTTGTGTCTTGTTTTCCGGTTTTCTTCAATTTCCTTTGTTTCTCGTCCCATGGTTTAATCTGTTCTGATGTAGAGCTGCTACTCTCTGTTGTTGTCCTTCTACTTATCTCCTCTGCTCTTGGTTTTGTAGCCCCTTTCCTTTTTTTGATTTTTCAGGAATGAGGGTTTTCCTGAGGATTTCCTGAAGAGGAGGTTTTGTGGCAATGAACTCCCTTAATTTTTGTTTATCTGGGAAAGTTTTTATTTCTCCATCGTATTTGAAGGATATTTTTGCTGGGTAGAGAATTCTCGGCTGTAGATTTTTGTCCTTCAGATTTTTGAATATATCTTTCCACTCTCTTCTAGCCTGTAAAGTTTCTGCTGAGAAATCTGCTGATAGCCTGATGTGGGTTCCTTTGCAGGTTAGTTTCTTTTGCCTGGCTGTCCTTAGTATTTTCTCCTTGTCATTGTCTTTTGCTAGCTTCACTACTATATGCCGTGGGGTTGGTCTTCTTGCATTGATAAAGTTTGGAGATCTATTGGCTTCTGTTACATGAAGATCCATCTCTCTCACCAGATTTGGGAAGTTCTCAGCCATTATTTCTTTGAATAGGCTTTCTGCCCCTTTCTCCTTCTCTTCTCCCTCTGGTATACCTATAATCCTTATGTTGCATCTCCTAATTGTGTCTGATAATTCTCGGAGAGTTTCTTCATTTCTTTTTAGTCTTGCTTCTCTCTCCTCCTCTGCCTGCAGCAATTCTATATTGCCATCTTCCAAATTGCTAATTCTTTCCTCCATATTATCGGCCCTACTGTTCAGAGCATCTAGATTTTTCTTAATCTCCTCCATTGTGTTCTTCATTTCCAATATTTCTGTTTGGTTCTTCTTTATCGTATCAAACTCTTTTGTGACATAGCTCCTGAACTCGTTGAGTTGTCGGTCAGAATTCTCTCTTAACTCATTGAGTATTTTAATGATGGCTGTTTTGAAGTCATCGTCATTTAGGTTATATATCTCATTTTCTTTGGGATTGTTTTCTGTGTATTTGTTACTTTCTTTCTGTTCTGGAGATTTAATGTATTTTTCATATTGCTTGATGTTGTTGATTTGTGCCTCCGCATGGAGATAGAGTTTAGTTGCTCCTTTCACTTGTTTCTGCTGCTGCAGTGGGGGAGCAGCTGTTTATACTGCACCAACCAGGAACCCTGTCCGCAATTGCTAACTGGGCCTGGGGCCCTCCTCGTAGTCACAGTGGTCCTTTGGATTCCCTCCTCTGCCGTGGGGGCCATCACAGGGGGGCTTCAGGCGGCTGGTGCCTACTGTTGTAGCCCACCTAGATGTGCTCCCTCCTTGGGGTCTGCAATGGTGTTATGGGCTTTTCCAGCGGCCAGGGGTGGGATCACATATTTGTTGCTCCGTTGCTGTCGGCACCCACAAAATCTCACTTGTCCACTATGGGTCGCAGGAGAGCTATTGGCATCTTCTACAGTCTGTGGTTAGTTCACCTAGCTATGCTGCTTTTGTCCTGCGGTCTTCCAGCCTTGTGGCTGCCGGCTGGGTGTTTTCTACTGGTGCTGTGCAGAGGCTTTCCCTAAGGCTGCTGTGAGCCTGTAGGGTTTCCCCCTAGGCTACGGAGCTGGGTCTCTGGAACTCCCCCCAGCCCCAGTCCTCTCCGAGATCTCCGGCAATCCCTAGCCCCACGGGGCGGGCAATGGCAGCTGGAGGTTGCCCCGCCATCTGGGCTTCTCTCCGGGACTTTCCCAGAGCCGAGTGCTGGGCGTGGCCCCTCCACTAATGGCAGACAGAGAGTTTTGTCTGCTGCCTGGGCGGAATTCCGGAGCTTCCCCTCCGGGGCACAGAGCCGGCCTTTGGAACTTCCCCCAGCCCTAGTCCTCTCTGAGATCTCCGGCAATCCCTAGTCCCACGGGGCGGGCATCGGCCGCTGGGGGTCACCCCGCCCTCTGCGATTCTCTCCGGGACTCTCCCAGAGCCGTGAATGCTGGGTGTGGCCCCTCTGCTAATGGCAGACAGAGAGTTTTGTCTGCTGCCCGGGCAGAACTCCGGAGCTTCCCCTCTGGGGCGTGGAGTCGGCCTTTGGAGCTTCCCCCAGTCCCAGTCCGCTCGGAGATCTCCGGCAATCCCTAGCCCCACCGTGCCGGCAGTGGCAGCCAGGAGAACTCCGTACCCTCTGCGACTCTCTCTGGGACCCTCCGGGCGCCGCTAACACCAGGCGGGATCTCCCTGCCAATGGTGGGGAGAGACTCTCCCCGCGGGCCCAGGTGTGCAACTCCAAAGTTTCCCTCTGCGTTTAGGAGTAATTGTGGGGGGTTTAGGTAGGGTTCTGGTCACCTGTTTCCACCGTCGCTCCTCTGTTGTGTGCTCGCTCCTGCCCTAGATGTGTGTAGATCTTCTGGGGGCGTCCGTTGGAAGAAAGCTGCTTGCAGGTTCTAGGCTGCTCAGTTGGGGTCAGAGAGTTTTCACCTATTTCCACATCCTCCCGGAGGAAAGTCCTTCCACCTTCCGATGTATAGTCGCGTGGTATCTCAGACATCCTGAGATGCTGTCTGGATATCCTTTGTTAAGCGATAAGTGTCCAAATACTTGTAGACTAGAAGGGGGGAGAGACAAAGAGGACTACTCACGGCACCATCTTGGATCAAGCCCCCAGAATTAAGGCATTTTTAAACAGACAAAATCTCATAATTTTATCTTTTTCAGGAAACAGCTATTGGAGGGACAGTTATTCAAAAACCAAAGAATATAAACCAACAAAGTTAGACATTGGATTCAGAAAGCAAGAAACTCAACAGACGGCAGAGATGAAGGCAATTCTCTGGATGACTGCGAATGGAATTCCCCAAACGAGAGCAGGAATCCTGCCTAGAGAACTGACTGTGTAGATTGGAGCAGGTCTGGAGGCTCTAGAAGAGATTTGCTCAAAATGATAAAATACCTAATGTGCTTATACACATTTGATGTTGTCATTATTTGAATTGCATTCCTCAAAGATCAATCCAAATCCTTACCCCTGATACCTGTGAATGTGACCCTGTTTGGAAATAAGGTCTTTGCAGATGTAATTATGTTAGGTCTTGAGCTAAGATCATCTTGGATTTGGGTTGGACCTCACATCCAATGTCTGGTGTCCTTATAAGAGAAAAGAGAGAGACATTTGAGACATAAAGGCAGAAGGAAGAAGGTCATCTGAAGATGGAGGTAGAAATTAGAGTTATGCTGCCATAAACTAAGGGACACCAGGAGTTACCAGCAGCTGGAAGAGGTAAAAAGGATTCTTTCTCCCCAAGAGACTTCAGAGGGAGAGGGGCCCTGCTGACACCTTTATTTAAGACTTCTGGCTTCCAGAAATCTGAAAAAATAAATTCCTGTTGTTTTAAGACACAAGTTTGTGGTCATTTATTATAGCAACACTGAGGAAACTGATACAGATATATACAGAAACTAAGCATACCAAATCATGGTTAATTGTCAAGTATGAGGAAATCATAAATTTCTACCAAAAAAGAAAATAATTTTATCAAATACTCTATGACTTAGATGTAAGTAAAATTTAGATTGTCATAATAATATGAATACTGACTACTAATGTACAGTCTAACCAAAATTATAATCCAACTATATTTGAGATGTGGGGAAAAGGGAACTGTATTTGAGTGAAAAGGGATGGATTGAAAGAGAACAAAGTGCAATAGCCCAGATTTTCAAAACTTGGATGTGGTGGTGCCAGTTGCAATGGCTAGAAGTAATTAGTGAAGCATGTAATGGCGAGGATAGGCAAAACTTCGTCATCGTTTCTTCACGGAACTTAGAATGAAATCAGATTTTCCAACATGGCTCTTAAAGTTCTGGCTGATAGGCCAGATGATGGCAATGCTATATACTTAGCAAATCTTTACTCTAGAATGAAGGGCTTTTATTGAGAGTGAGTCTACTGACTGGAGTTTTGACTTTTATGTAAATCTCAACCATGTTTCAGCATCCAAAGATTTTGGTTTGATTCACTACAATGTAATGTAACAAAATGAGAATTTAAAAAGTAATTCAACTTCAAAATACTTTATTTTGAAGATTTCAAAAACATTTTTAGAGTAGTGTTTCTCAACTCAAAAAAAAAATTCTCCCCCAAGGATCCTCTGTAGACTTTTTTCCTAATTTCTCCATAAAATTTTTAAACCAAAGATACACTACTGTATATCTATTTGTGTACTGTATGCATATTTTTGCTTTATACATAATAATTGTAACTTTTTTTCACACTGCCCCGAGGACTAATACTGGTCTTTTAAACATTGAGATTGCCTTCATTGAAAATGCAGCCTTATGGCAGCCTGCCCTACAATAATTATCTAGAATTTTTAGGGGAGTTATTCATCCTTATGGAGTACAAATGATGTGATTAGTTTCATAAAAAACTGAACTCTACCTTTGGTCTTATATTTGATTATTTATATAATGTCCAATTAAATTGTTTAGGAAATATATATAAATTAAATAAATTTCATATTGATATCAAACACAACTGGCATAAACTCTTTTAGGAAAAAAAACAAATGATTTGGTAAGAGTATAAAAACTGAATGAATGTTTAATATGCTGTGATCATTTACCATCTTTTTTCCACTGATTGGAAAAGTTCAGTTAATTGATTAATCTATTAATTGCCTATCAGTAAGGGGAACTTCCACTGTATACATGTTTACTGACTTTGGATTCATCCTTTTGCATATGTGTTTGTGTGTTCATTTACGTACACGTGTGTGTGAAAGACTAATTCATTAGAGAACTATAATACATTTGAGTGACCAAAAATCAAAAAAATGAATTGGAAAGCGGTGCTTTTTTTTATTGATAACGATTTCAATTAGGAAATTTACAAAAGTACTCATGTCAAAGGAATATCTGTATACTGAGTCACACTTATTGGATTGGAGACGTATTTCACTTAAAATCCTAGGAAAATTCTTGATTCAATTTGTTAAAGGCATACTTTTTTAATATAAATTTATTTTTCTAAAATAATTGAGAATAAATGTGTAATTTTTTATTTAAAAAAGAGGCTACAAATTATTCAATAATAAGGAAATAAGAATACCAATTTCATTTGAGTTATCTGTCACAAAAGTTGTTAAACTTATAGCTTAAATCCGTAACATACTATCCTCTTTGATGTCCATGAGCTGCAAAATAAAGGACATTTCACATAACATATTTGAACCATTTTTTCAATACTAAAATTTCATCCTGTCTTTATTAGTTGTTGAATTTAAATTGGACTTTTATGAACTTATTTTTCATTCTCCATATTAGTGCAGCAGAATTCTGGCAGCTTAATGTATCACAGTGTTAGTGAAGACCTATATAGCTCCATCATAAATGGCTTGTGGCTGTCACAATGGAGACATAAATTCAACAGAACACATTCCAGGGTTCTATGCTGCTAGACATGGATCTGAGGCTCATATCTTGCAAGTTATAGGTCATTATTATATAAAATTATCCTTGAAATATCTTCACAATAAAAGTAAAATCACATTAAAAGCACAGAAAGTAATTATTATATGAAGAAAGAGTTCTCATATCAATGCAAAATAAAGGTGTAAGAGAAAAGCTCCTTTATTAATAGAAAATTGAACAAGAGCACTTTATATCTTTATATGTAAGATTTGGAAAACATCCCAGAGTCAATTCATACGTATAAAGGACATTGAACCCTGTCGTAGAGGGATCGTCTGTCTTCTCTAAGTGGTCTTCATCAACTATGGATTTTACTCCTAGTCCTTCTAATGACTCATTGAAAGGGTTATAGAAGATTATTGGAGAGGTTCCATAAAAAAGCTTTCTGGATCATCCATTTTAAATAGCAAAAAAAACAAAAACAGCATACAGGTCATGTCATTAGTTAAAAGGACCAACAAAAATATCCAGTGAGATTCCATGATACCTTACCAATATTAAGTATGCATATAAGGTATATATTCACCTTTTTTTTTTTTTTAAGATTTTTTTATTTTTTTCCTTTTTCTCCCCAAAGCCCCCGGTACATAGTTGTATATTCTTCGTTGTGGGTCCTTCTAGTTGTGGCATGTGGGACGCTGCCTCAGCATGGTTTGATGAGCAGTGCTATGTCCGTGCCCAGGATTCGAACCAACGAAACACTGGGCCGCCTGCAGCCGAGCACGCGAACTTAACCACTCGGCCACGGGGCCAGCCCCTATAGTCACCTTTTGAATCATTGAAGTCTAATGCCCTCCTTTGTTATCATATTTGTGACAGAAACAGCCAGTAAATCCCACCTCACTGGAAGAAGAAGATGTTTTTCATAACTCCTTGATTGAGTCTTGGGTGAATCTGAGTGTGTGTGTGTGTGTGTGTGTCTGTGTGTGAATAGTCTGCACAAAGATAAATAATTTAGGTTTTGAAATAGGAGAATGCCACTGATTTTCTTCTTCTTTTTAATTTAGAAACTCTAATCCACATAATAACTAGCCCTATGTGAATTTTCTGTTATTCTCCAATTAAGCAAGGAGTGTATATGCTCGTCTGCTTTTCCCTTATTTATAAATGAAAAGAAATAGTAGGTCCTGGTGGCCTCAGTTTCTTCCTATAACAATAGGATATGTAAGTGAGAGTCCCTAGGCTCTCTGTTAATAGTGGGAAGTTGTACAAGCAGCACAGTTTGGTTCAGGAAAAATGTTCAGGTCATAAAAACTGGACAAGCTATCTGTACTTGTATGTCTGTTACTATATGCTAAGCACCGTATGCTACTATATACCATTTTATAGAGACTGCAATGTTTGTTTAGTCATGCAATAGAAGTGAAATTAAGTAGTGAGAAAACAGAGGAAGAATAAAGGGATTGGCCAATACAAGATGGGGGAACATATGCTAAGGAAAATATAGCCTGAAAGAAATTGCTTGAGTCATTCTAATAATCACCACCTATGAGGAGATACTATTATCATCAACAAATAAAAATGATTTAAACTATTCCCCCCAAAAACTGGAATAATAGTATGCAGTAGAGGAAAAAAGAGAAGGAAAAATTTTCTCATCTAGACCTTCATCTAACTTTTGCTTCTAGTATTTGCTTTTCTTACCTGATGAAGATAAATTGCAAAAGTATTTAATCCAGGTGAATTGTTGTCACTCTTTTGTAGATAAGCATGTATGTGAGTTATAATATTCCTAAATGTACCTGAATAATTGTTTAGTTTTTCATTTCATTGTATTGGGATGTGTGTGTGTGTGTGTGTGTGTATGTGTGTGTGTGTGTCAGAGAGAGAGAGAGAGAGAGAGAAATAGAGGGAGAAAGAGAAAAATCGGGGGATGGAGGGAAGGAGAGGAGGAGAAAGGGGGTTAATTGCCTGCTATGTTCTAGAAAGAGTATTTCCCAAGCATCCTTTCATTTATTTTCATGGAATCTACATTTCCTAAGTTTCAGTTGAGAAAATGAGTTTCAAATGGGTTAAGCAACTTCTTCAAAGATTTTTGGCCTATGCTTGTTAAATTAATTCAAATACCCTGGCCTTTCTGCATTATAAATGAGACTTCACTGAAGCTGGGTTTGTTAGATTTTCTAAACTAGCAATAAGTTCTTTCTGTGGAATACTGTATGTAAAGTTGAGGGAGTTTAAAAATAGGTTTACTTCTGTAAATATATGTTTTCTATTAAAATATGGTCTTATGAAATATAATGAGAATTTTATTATTTAGAACTAACATTTAAAAACATCAAAAATACTATTTACTAAAGTTATTATGATGTGGTGTGAGAACTTTCTAATTATAGCTGCTGAAGATGCTGTTGCTATCATAGCTGATCACAACTCCATCATTTTGTTGTTCATAGATAATTCCCCCTACATCATTGTCAGACCAAGGCCCCCAGATTTCTTTGTCTTGTCTTGCTCTTGATTTATACCTAACTTAATTTTTCTCCATTTCTTCAATAAGTTTTGGAAGCTGAATTTCTTTCTCATACGCACAAAGGTAAATTGCAGTAATATGCTACATGTCAGTTTCTTCAAATGAATTGTAATGGGTTCCTGAGGAAAGTTCATAAAAATCTCTTTTGATATTATACTGATATTCTTTTCATTATGCATTGTCACTAAATGATGATAAGATAATTCTTGGTCTCAACTAAAGACCTGACTGTTCCTAAAAAGGAATCCATGAAACTAATTTTCAATCAAAAATTAGGTTATTAAGACTATATTCAGAAATAAAGGACTGTATGAGGAATGGTAATCATAATTTTAAATCCACTTTGTTCTTATTTTTATGTCCACCTAATATTATTCCTTAAAACACTGGCAAATGCAGTTAATACATTAGAGATGATTAAAATTGTATGAAAATACAATATAGCTAATGTAAAACATAATTTAAAGCCATATATGTTTTTATGTAATTTGACTGGAATATGTTTCTAAGCAATCTAAAACACATACAACACATGATTTATACTACTTATATCTCTTCCTGTACACACGTTTTAAATGTTATAATAAAGTACGTGTGTATACATATACTCAGGCACATATGCATAAATGATATTACCCTAAAGATATTATAATTGTTATAATTTCACTGTTTTATTCATTTCTAAATATATTTATCATTTAAAAAAATACCACTAAAAAGTCATGAAAACATACATATTTGACTCAGGACTAATATATGTACATAGAAAATCAAAGGTGAATATCCAAAGCAGATTGTATTTGGGAAGGAGTGTCTATTTGTGAAGTGAGGACAGTGTGTGACTTTTGGGTGTGTGCTTTCTCAGTTTCACAAAATGAATTCATTTGATTCTGGAATCCAACACACTATCAACAGATCAACCTGTTATTTAAATAGGGTCTAGGGCAGAACACTAGCCTATTGAGGGTTTCAGTTCTCGAGTTTAAGGCGCAGGTTTTAGCTGCCACTTTCACAGCCTTCAGAATAGATTCTCTAAGGATCAGAAGTCTAGAGATGTCTTGGAGATGGCCAAATTCTCTGTAAGAGAATAAAGAAAAAAACACCAATCTGACTGCTGTGTGAAGTCCAGCTGGCCCAGCTGAATGGATATTCACAGCACCCAGAGAAGAGCAGTCCCACTAGCCTGCATGGCACTGGCCTGATGAAAGCCCACACTCTTATATACAGTAGTTACATTATTGCTCTTAATTTTTGCTCTAGCATGCTTTAAAGAGTGATGGCTGTCACTAAACAAGCAACATGAAGGAGCGTCAGAAATAAGAGTCCCCTCACTATCCTCAATAGAGAGGTCTCTGATTGCCAGACCATGGTTAACACTGAGTTCTCTAAAAAAAAAATCACGCTTAAGGGTTATAAGTGTCATAGCTAGCTCAAACTTCTCATATAAGAGGTCCCAATTGTTTGACTGCGATGGCATTCTATCCTTTCTGATTTGAACAAGTGAGGAAAGATTAGAACTACTTTAAGCAAACTCTGAGAAAGAAAAAACTGAGGAGTGAACTCTTCTTGAACCTATAAAAAATACTAAAATAGTAAGAGCTCTTAGGAAGACATAAAAAAAATAGTATTTAGAATTAACAGATAGAAACAGAAAGCAATTATAAAAATCATTTCTGCATTTAAATTTTCAAGGGAAGTGGAAGAAAAAATGCACCATTGAAAATAAAGTTAAAGATGTTGAAATTCGGTTGCAGGAATTATATGACAGCATAGAGCAATACTACAAAGACATTGAAATCATGATGGAAAAGAAAGAGGTATAAAAAACAATACAGTATTGTTAACTATAGGTACAACATTGTACAGCAGATCGCTAGAACTTATTAACCTTGAAGAACTGAAACTTTATACAACGGATGAACAATAACTCCTCTTTTCACTGCCCCCCTACCCCTGACATCAACCATTCTACTCTCTGTTTCTATGAGTTTGACTATTTTAGATTCTTCAAATAAGTGGAATTTTGCTCTTCTGTGACAGGCTTATTTCACTTAGCATAAGATCCCCCAGGTTTATCCATGTTATTGTTTAAAAATAAAAAAGTGAATTTTCTAGAATAATTTATGAAATCCAAGTCTAGTAAGACTAAAAAGAAAAAAATAGAAATTCTCAAAGACCAGTGTTATTTTTATTAGTGCAGGCCAGAATACAATAGCAAGAATAACAATAAATTAAGGTCATTTGGGTTCAGAGATTTTTTTTAATAAAAAAAATTATTGAAATGCTTAATGCATATATCTTATTATAGAAGAAAGCACCTTTCTAAAATTGTACTAGACTGTGCCACTCTCTCGCTTTTAATCCCAAGATGGTCTCTTTATGGTTTCAATACCACAGCCTCAGGATGAACCCACTCTTCTTAGCTCTTGTTGAAGGACGGCCTCTTTTTAGCCAACTACATATATCTCCTCCCATCTCAGTCAGAATGTTTCTTCCATCACCAAAAAATCTCAGTTCAGGCCTATGAATAATGCCAAGATAGTTGCCTTCAGGTTTGGAATATGCGAGACCCTCCGACTGTACAGACACTCCTTTTCTTCTTGCTATATTCCTATTTGCTCTTGAAAGTTTAGTTCTCCCTTCATTATGTCCAGAAGAATTTGCCATGTAAATTTAAATGAGTTAATTTTTCTGCCTATGTAAACTTTTGTATATAACTCAAATATAGAAATTTCATATTATCATAGTTATTTATTATAAAATATTTTTTATCCCGTCAGACGGACATCATTGCAGGAGTATCTTAATTTGTATCCATTTTTGTATACCTAACACAAAAAATAAAATGTGGACCACTATATAAAACATTCAAATAATTATTCAATAAATAAATATAATTGAGAAGGTTTTACTCTCCTTAATTTTTGTGTTTATTTTATTGTCTAGGGGAAGAGAATATTCAGGAACAGTTAATGCTCCCTTCTATTTTTATAATATTTCTCGTTAATGGAATTAAGGAAATTTAGAGGAGCTGGGTCTGGTGGCCCAGTTGCATCTCAGTTTCGGGGAGGGAAGCTGGCATATGTCATTCTTAAGCCAGTATTCATGAAGATGTGAGGGAAATAAGGGCTTCCAACATAAGAAAGAAAAAACACGGATGTCTCTCAGGCCACCTCATGCTGTGGATTTGAGAAATGGAGAAATAAAACTATTTCAGTGTGTGTGTGTGTGTGTGTGTGTGTGTGTGTGTGTGTGTTTCTGGGCAGAGGTGCAATTCTTAGTTTAGGACAATGTTTCTCAACGTTTATTTTCATTATCCTAACCACCAGCAAGGTGTCTTTTTAAACATTTATTTCCTAATCTCTTCCCTCTCATTAAGTTTAACACCAGAGGTATTCTCTACATAATTTTATGCATTGTGGTCCAAATTGCAGTAATATATCTGCACCCTTAAAATCAATTTTGATGCCTTTGTGGAGACTTCTGCCCATGTTGAGAATGCATGATTCAGGAGCACAGTCTTCCAGGTTATATTTAGAGATGAAATTGAAATCAGGAAGAGACAGGCACGGATTATAAAGGTACATGAGTACAAAATTAGAACTGGCAAGCAGGGATTACTATTTTAACAGTTTTCTGTCACTTTCCTTTAAATTTTGAAAATGCCTGACATTCTACTGAAAGAAAGAAATGCTTCCTGGAAGAATTGCTATTGGCCTGAAATACCCTGCTTTCCAATTGCTATCACATATTGATTAGTTTTGTAATTTGTGAATTATTTTTTTACTCTCAGAAGCTGGGTTTATTTACTTCCAAATCTGTAAGAATAATGCAATGCTTACAGACTAGTTATGATTATTAAATTATCAAATTATATCAAGTTATAATGTAGGTAAAGTATCATGGTGAATCACATGTGGTTAAGTGTTTAACAGATATTAGCCGAAGCTGAAATGTAAATTTCCCTAACTGAAATGTGAGGGCAAGAATAAGAACTAGCATTTACTGAGAAATTACTACATTTTGTGCATTCTTAGTATTGTTTATATCTCACCCTAACAAATGACAGTAGAGGCTTAAAGCTTGAGTTCCCAGAGTTTAAGAAGGAAACCGACAAGCAAAGAACTCAAGAGAAGGCACCTAACGGAAAACACTCCTCATTGTTAGATTGTAGGGCATTGGAGAAAGTCAAAAGGTTGGGGTTTACAGCAATTGGCCTGGAAAAAGATAATCATAACTGGACAGCTCTAATGAATGATGGCCAGTAGACTCAGATGCTAAGTTGCCAGATTTTTGAGGAAGGATGATGAAACTTCCAGTAGCTTTCCATGTATAACATGAGTGGAGCTAATCTGAACAATTCTACATACTGTTGTACTGTTTTTAGAAAAAACTCAAGACTGAGCTCCCAGTGGAATCACGTATATGAAATTCATCCTTAGCACCATGTGTTCATGGAATCATGGATCCATTTCTTTCTTTCTCCCTTGCTCTCTCTCTCTTTTTCTCTTTTCCTTGTCAAAAAGTTCAAATTCAGCTTCTTTTTACTCTCTGAGTAGCTACTCAGCTATCTATTGATCTGCACGTTGATCTATTTATTAGTCTATATAGTTATCATTTTATGCGTTAAAATCATTTTATGATTTTGGAACAAAAGAGAGATTTTTGTTAATGCTTAATTTGCATTTTACATTAATTTTACTAGAGAAACAGGTTCTTTGGTAAAGTAAAGGGACTTTCCTTATAGTATAAAATGTGAGCAGCATAAATGTTCTGTAAATGTACAACTTGAATCTTTATTTTTGGTATTTTCTTATGTAAGATCAATTCACCTTTATTATATTATTTAATTTATTTTTGCTGCTACATTTACAAATTATTGAGGGACATCTATGCTTCAATTTCTCCTACATTATTCTCAATTTTACTTTGTCCCAGTTTACCCAATAATTTTTACTTTGGTTATTTTTTTCTTTTTTGGAGGAAGGTTAGCCCTGAGCTGCCATCTGTGCTCATCTTCCTCTATTTTATATGTGGGGCACCTGCCACAGTATGGTTTGACAAGTGGTGCGTATGTCCATGCCCGGGATCCGAACTGGTGAACCTCAGGCCACCAAAGCGGAGAATGTAAACTTAAATGGCTACGCCACTGGGCCAGCCCCTCCCGAATTATTTTTAAGAGATTAGTTTTCATTTATTTCAATGCTATTTCATTCAATAAAGATATGTGATTGGTAAATAATCATTACTGATTTTACTTTCATTAAAGAAAATCCTTCTTTTGTAATATAATGAATCTTAGCTTGAGTACCACTTTTGTTTAACATTAAGATCAGTTGCCCTTTTACTTGTGTATTCTTGTAGAGTTGAAATTCAGCAAGTATCCATCAGATTACTACCGTAATCATTAGGGTACCACTTAGTGTGAATATTGTCTCAGCTTCTAGCCCCGTTGATCTGGTGTTTGGTCAGAACACCAGTGCTTTTCGAATTTCTAAATTGGTTTCCACACTTTATTCTTGTTGAATTCAGATCAACTGCTTAAATCCCTTAGAAAATTTCATTATGGTGGGGATAATTGAACAAAGGCCTTTAAATAGATTTAACTTTATGTTATATTTACAATTAGTAATATTCATTTCTCATTCAAAATAAGAAACAGGTAGTGACGATGAGGAAAATATATATTTTCAAGTGGTTTGTAAACAAAATTATAAATTATTTAGGTCAATATTTTATTTAGTTTAAATAAAACCATTCAAATTCTTGATTTAATTTAATATACTTTTCTCTTACTTGAATGTAAGCTATATAAGGACAAAGACTTCAGGCATTGTCCACAATACACAGAATAAGGACAGGTGTATATTAGGACCTCAATGCACATATACAGTAAGTGAATATGTAGAGAGTGGATGATAGAATCAACTACTTATGACCCATAGAAATGACAGAATATTGTTGGAAATAAAAGGGAGTAGGAGAGGGGAGAAAAAGAGAAAGGGATCTAGTGAGAGAGAGAGAGAGATGGAGGCAGGAGAGAATGAAAGAAGAAAGGAAGGAAGGAAGAAAGGAAGGAAGGGAAGAAGGAAGGAATAGTGAAAATAACATTATAAAATACATTTTTTCCTGTTTGGAAAGGTATTATATTACACATAGAATTCATAAATACTAAGCTGAATTTCTTTTCCCAGTTGGAACAAAAAGGATTCTCATGTCGATTTCAAATTGAAAATCTCTTTCAATTCTTCAAACAGTTGGTAACCTGAATGTTTGTAATTTGAATAAAAAGTAGGATGATTTCCAAGGAGAAATTGAGATTTTAAAATTCAGGTCTCTCAAATGGGAATAAGAGAGCGGTTCTCTGTTTGCGAAATGCATTGCCTGCTGTTTTCATTAAACAGTAACTGTGCTTTTTTTGAACCTTTGCCCCATAAAAATGGAAAGAAAATAAAGAAGATCAAACGAATTGAAGTCAAACAGTTGGAGTTTTTGGTATAGCTGTCGTATTTTCCCAAAATGTCAAGTGCTTAAATGCAGATGGTTTATACTCGCTGCTATTTTAAGAGTGACATTCCTTGGATTGAAGCTGGTATTGATGAAAGTGATGCATATTACCACCTCCTCAGGAGCTGGAAGAACTCGCCCGTAGGAGAAGCATAAATGCAATGAAAGCACCTGCTCTGAGCCAGAGCGGATGCTGTCTGGAAACATAAGCTGTTTGCTTCCTTAGCTGTGCCATCCAGATTACCTAATGAAGAGCATACAAGGAAACATCTCATGTTAGATCTCAGCTTGTAGAAAAGCAGAAAATTCAACAAACACATTCAAGGCGTGTTTAACTATTAATATATTTGCAATGAAATTCGCAAATATTCTATCTAACCACATATTTGCTGTTCATTTTTTCAACTAATTTAAGTGTTCTGTTTAATTTCTATAAATTGTGAAATGATAATAAGATAGTTTGCAAGAGCAGATTACAAAATATTAAATTATGTTTCCAAGGTTCTTATTTTCAAACACATTTCATATTTATTAACAAATTATTAACAAAATCCAATCCTTGCATTTGTGTGGTATTTAAGTTATGGCAATATATTCTAATCTAGAGATCTGGATAAAATATTTGGACTCAAACATTTTGTTAAAAGTAAAGAAATCAGGGACCAGCACAGTGGCACAGCAGTTAAATTTGCATGTTCCGCTTTGGCAGCCTGAGGTTCACTGGTTCAGATCCCGGGTGTGGATCTATGCATCGCTTGTTAAGCCACGCTGTGGCAGGCATCCCACATATAAAGTAGAGGAAGATGGGCATGGATGTTAGCTCAGGGTAAGTCTTCCTCAGCAAAAAGAGGAGGATTGGCAGCAGATGTTAGTTCAGGGCTAATCTTCCTCCAAAAAAAAAAAGTAAAGAAATAATTTTCTTTTTGATCTTGAGAGACAGAGTAGATAAGTGGCGAGACTTGGGAGCCTAAGTATCCAGTTTCCATCCCAGAGATCTTATAAGTTAAAGGATATACATGCTTATAACAGCACCTCTCAGATGGTGATTTTTAGCCTAGCCTCATTGTTGGTGAATTTTCTATTTGAGAACATGTCTACTTGCTAAAATGTATTTGTAAACCCCAAGTCAATGCTCGCACTGTAGCCACAGTCATTGGTGGATATGTACAGAGTGGTAAAAAATTTGAGTCTCCTGATATGCATATTTTTATCTGAGATCCAACAAGGTGATGTTCTGCCTTCTCATATGAGGTCTTATGCTGTAAATAAGTATCCTCTGCGATCTATTTAGTGCCACATTTCTTTGCATCCTTTTGCTTTTTGTTGGTGATTTCGCTGTTTAAGATGACCCCAAGTGTAGTGCTAAAGTACTGTCTAGCATTCCCAAGCACAAGATGGATGTGGTGTACCTCACAGAGAAAATAAATATACTCTCTGTTTGTTAGACTAGTTTTGATAAGTCACATGTTATAGTGCTGCTGGCCATGAGTTCAATGTTTATGAATCAACAAAATGTATTCGATGAGATGTCTTTAAAGAGAAACACATATAAAACAAGGTTATGCATTGAATGTTTGATTAAAATGTTCTGACCAGAGGCCACAGAAAGTTAACCTTGTATTTTCCGTAGGAGCAATGACCCAGTATTTACTAGGCTATTTTTTGGCAATGTCATTCTAGAACAAAATTACTGTGAATAACAAGAATTCCGCTGAGTATATAATATAATATGAAATATAGAACAATATCGGTAGATATATTATAAACTATACATGTGTTTGTTACTTATAATGGTTAATTTTATTTTATGTGTCAACTCGACTGAGCCACTTGATGACCAGACATTTGGCCAAATATTATTCAGGATGCGTCCAGGAAGGTGTTTTTGGATGAGATTAGCATTTGAGTGGGTGGACTGTATGAAGCAGATTGCCCTCCCTAGTGTGGGTGGGCCTCATTTAATCAACTGAAGGCCTAAATAGCACAAAAGCGTGAGCGAGGGGGAGCCCTCCCTGTCTGACTGCTGTGAGCTGGTACATCAGTCTTTTCTGGCCTTTAGACTCGAGCAGAAATACTGACTCTTCTCAGATCCAGATGACGGGAACTCACACCATCAAACTCCTGGTTCTCAGGCCTTCAGATTCTGATGAGAACTACACACCAGCTCTCCCGGGTCTCCAGCTTGCAGATTGCAGATCTTGGGGCTTGTCCACCTTTATAACTGTGTAAGCCAATTCCTTATAATGAACCTCTGAATCTATCTTTATTATTTATCTATCTATCAATCAATCATCAATATATCTATTCATCTATCTTATTGGTTCTGTTTCTCTAGAAAACCCTGAGTAAAACACTACTGTTATCTCTCCTTCATATTTATATGTATACATACATATATGTGTGTGTGTATGTGTGTGTTTGTGTGTCCGTGTATAAATATGTCTGCCGTATATGGGACACGTGTATGTGTGTGTTTTGCTGTTATTATCTCTCCTCCTTCCCATAGAATCACATCAAAATGACACTAAAGTAGTCAAGATTACAATAAAGTCATAATGAGAATGGCAGTATGGAAGTAAACCAGAGCCTGTGAAGAATTTATGGATGACTTTACACGAATGGATTATTTACAGATAAACTAGAAGAAACAAGTTATAGTCCATGGCACTGACAAGACAATGATGTAGTTTTCCCTCTCAGGAGAGACCCATAAATCTCCTGGTCTTTATACCAAGTAGCTATAGAAAAGTAAGACATTGGATGGGGAGCAATCAGAAAGGAAGCAGCAAGCAGTGGTTAAAAACTAGAGATCTGCTCAAAGTAAGTCACTGTCAAGCAGTGTAAGAATTCATGGTGTGTGTGCTGGTGCCCCCAGACTGGTTTTTGCTTAAATGGAAAGATAGCTGATGGACAGAGGGAGCTCTCAGACTCCACGTCTGAAAAGCAACAGTTCGTGTAGTCAGGTCACAACTCAATGCTCTTAATCAACAAGGAGAACAACAGGACAGCAGGGAAACTATATGCCAGTGTCTTCGATGGGTCAACTTAACAAGTAATTCATACATAAGAGTGGACAGCAAGGAGTGCCAAACATATAATGAATCCAAACAACAAAAGAGAAAGACTGTGATGGACAAACTGATCAATAGACTCTAGATGAAACAGCAAAAAATCAGGAAACAAAAAAGTTTAAAAAGTGATTGAGATGATAGTGATGATGTAAATCATAAGGATAATAATTATTACAACAAGCCAGATAATAATAGAAATCTGAAAAGATATTGTACCATTAAAAAAAGGGAAACAGTGGGGCCGGCCAGGTGGTGTAGCAGTTAAGTTCACCTGCTCAGCTTTGGCAGCCTGGGGTTTCCAGGTTCAGATCCTGGGTGCAGACCTAGCATCACTCATCAAGACACTCTGTGGTGGCGTCCCACATACAAAATACGGGAAGATTGGTACAGATGTTAGCTCAGCGACAATCTTCCTCACACACAGAAAAATTTTTTTAAAAAGGGAAATAGTGTTAGGAAGTAGGAACAATCAGAGAAGAACAATGGAGTCTTGAACATAAAAACTGAAAGTGATAGCTAAACTAAAACAAACGTGTGGAAAGGCTACACATCAAAGTCCATGAAGTCAGGCCCTTGCCAAAGGTAGAAATAAATGAGAAGATACGGAACGCAAAAAAGAAAAATTAACGCACATGAAGATACAGAACATTAGTTACACAATTCCTATAATATGTATTCTAAAAAGAGAAAATAAAAGAGAAATGATAATCAAACAGATAATAGAAATATTTCCAGACCCCTAATATTAGAATATTATAATAAATTTAAGTGGAGGGGGAAACAAAAAAAATCAGGTGTTTGCAAATGGATGAGATTCACATTGCTGCCATAGTTTTTCTTTGTTGATGCTGGATTTTAAATTACAAAGGCTTAGTGGGGAAGTATTTTAAAACTGGAATTCTGTACCCAGAAAAAATAATCAAGTGTAAGGCTAATTAAGCAAATTTATAAAATGCACGATCCTACCAAAGAATTACTTAAGTATGGTGCCTGGCTTAAAAAAAATCCAAAACAAAGGAAGAAGGATTCCAGAAACGGTGGAGTTATTTAAAAAATGCAACTGGAAGGAATGCTAGGATATTTCTTGTGCCTTATGTCAAAGAAGCAATTTTGTTCAAATTCTAATGGAAATCTGGGCAACTCAGAGGACATCATCCTCAAGAATGAAGTGGATTTTATCTTAACAGAAGGAATAAAAAGGTATATACTTATTCTGTGAGCTACAACAACTAGTCAAAATGAAATTCTGGGAAAGACAAATCTCAGAAAGAGCAAGAAAGATATTATCCAAACAGAAAATAAAACCTTTGGCATAGATATAATTACATTATTAAATACATATAGAAAACATCGAATATATAAAATTTATATTACATTATAAAATATGAGGCAAGAAAGGAAGATGAGGAGCAGTATAGAAAGTTAAAATCTCCATGTTTCATTTAAAAGGTCAAGATTTTATAGGTATTAAAAATACTCTAAGTTTTAATTGTTATTTTTAAATAATACTGCTAAATATTAAGAGATGTTGTGGACAGAATTGTGTTCCCCCTAAAATTCATATGTTGAAATCCTAACCCTAAGTACCTCAGGATGTGATCATATTTAGAAATAGGGTCTTTACAGAGGTAATTAATTAATATGAGGTTATTAGGGTGGCCCCAATCTAATACACCTGGTGTCCTTACTTGAAGACATCCAGACTTAGGTACCAAGGGAAGCCACAGGGAGCAGACTGCTATCTGCAAGCTCAGGAGAGAGGCCTGGAACAGAGCCTTCCCTCACATCCCTCAGAAGAAAAGGGCCCTGCTGACACCTTCATCTTGGACTTCCAGCCTGCAAAATTCTGAGAAAATAAATGTCTGTTGTTTAAGCCACCCGATCTGTGGTATGGCAGTCCGGGCAAGGCAGAGTGGATCAGTTTGATTACCTCTCAAAGTGGGCCTGCACAATTTCTGTGTGGTTTTAATATATCTATGTCTATTTCCATCCCATCTTCATCTCCATCTCTATCTCCATCTCTATCCCTACCTCTGTCTCTATATATCTATGTCTGTCTATCATTGGTAAAGTTAGGGAGTTACAGTGTTAGGAGAGAATGAGCTAAACAGAAAAAAATCACTTTTTTCATGGGCTGTTTCTGCTGCATTTCAGGGCATATGACTAATAGACCTTAATAAAAATGAAAACTCTTTTTATGTGATAAACTTGCATAATACCATTCTGAAAATGTTTTCTATTTTCCCTTTTTAGATCTGCTTTCCGTAGTTTTCTTTGTTTTCTTTGACAAATACTATTCGAGATTCCTCTCAGAACTCATCAGTGGAAAAGCCTATTATAAATGCAACATAAAAAATAAACTGAAATCAGTTCTATAGTAGATAGGTAGTTAAAGTATTTTAATTAGAAATACGCTACTCAGAATGACTGATTTTTTCCAACTTCAGAAATTTCCTTTGAGGCATTGAAATGGTAAAACTTCATAAAACGTCTTATTTTCATAACAAAGAAATCCAGTTATCTTAATAAGTGCAATTGTTCTTTAACTTGTGAGCTTTGCACCAAAACAAATTGTCTTGAATATATGATCTTTAAGAGTTTTCCATCTAGTAAATTTCAAAGGAATCGTGACAATGATTTTTACTGAAAAATAATTTGTCTCTCAATATCTTTGTTTTGTTCTCACAATTAATATTGTTTTAAATGTAAATATTCTATATCATCCTGATCTTTTCTAAAATGAAAGTCCTAAAGGTACTAAAAGTATTAGTATGGAAAAAGCTATCAGTAGCTATATTTTTGTAAAATAATACCAAATTAATAGCTCGCTGGTTTACAGAATGCTAAGCCAAGTAATTTTGATTGACAGAATAAATGATGATTCTTTTGGGAAAATATAACCTCAGATCTCTGACTGGTAATTGTAATGATAATACAATCTCTTAAAAAAAGGAAAAAACACACATAGTGTAATTGAATGCACCAAAAGACATTATCATGTTTCTTTTATTATATATTAAAAGTTAGCGAAAAATATCGTTTTCTCTTTTCCTTGTTTAACCTAGATTTTTAATAATTAAAACACAAGTTAGATTCATTTA